>NW_026726847.1:0-36984 GCF_029784015.1 Lycium ferocissimum
GCAAACCCTCCCTCAACCTTTTTTGAGAAGTCAAAAAGAGTTTTTTCCCCATGTCGCCCCGTGAGGGAATTATTCTCAAAGGGTTTTTTTTTCCCCAAATACCCTGGCCAAAACCGAACTACCTGTTTGAATTAAGTTAAATCAAAGTGAAATCTGATAAAAAATGGAATACAAGCATACAAAAGTGAAATATGCAATAATACAACCCGAAGTCGAGCCAAAATTTGTCATATAGAGGATATTTGCAATGGCTAGGAAATCTTTTCTTTACGCAATGTCATCACAATTCTTGATATGGTATTTTGAGATGGAAGCAATTGTTACCCGTCCGCCAACTCAAACCGAGCCACATGTTGTCGTCGAACAATTAATCGTTTGTCATCACCTATGGTCCGCTTTTCTCTTGTTTTGGTCAATTTCCGCCGCACCACCACAACACCGTACTATGCGTGCCAGACAATGTGGACACCAATCGACATTGGACAAGATTCATTGCTATGCATGCCATCAAGAGCAATGTGGACAACATCATATACACCACACACTTATATTCATATATTTGAAAATGAGTAAATTATGATAAGTTAGGGAAAGATCATTCGGGACATGAAGTCGGGACTTTCAACCACGATTTTGTTCTAAAAGCATAAGTGATGAATGACTTTCTTGGCATGGGAATTATTAAGTAAACATTTGGGGCCAAAAATTGATTAAGAAAACTTGAGAATTATTGCATTAAGGGGCCAAAAGTGGCCGGCCAAGGACTTGTGGGGCCATGGCCACATGAATTAATTCTATATGGATTATTAAAAGATGACTAAGTCATCTTTCTTCTCATTTCATACTCTAGAAAAATCAAGAAAATAAGAAGGAGACAAAGGAGAAGGGTCACGGCCATGGGAGTGGAAAACTAAGGTCAAGAAATTTCCATCAAAAAAATTGGTTCTTCTATCAAAACAACTAAGTCAAGGGCGCTTGTTAACGTGGAGGTGTTATTCGGATCAATAAGCTATTCGTTTCCCTTGTTCATCACCTTAGTGGACGTGTGAAGTGAAGAAGAAAGGTAAGAACTAATCTCTTTTGTGTGTTGTGAATGGTGTGGACGTGTTGTAGTATGCAAACATGCATGGAATTTATGAAAACCTAGGAGTGGAAGTGGTAGTGGACATGGGGCATGCTTGGCTTGTGGCCGTGCATGCTCCATATGTTGTTGGATTAGTAGCTTGAATTATAGGTAGTATGTTTCCTTGTCGTTGTAATGTGTTGAATGAGTGTAAATCGTATGTGTGTGTATGAGTTGAAGGGTGGCCGAATATAGGCCATGGTTATGCCAAGAATGGACAAATGTTACTTAAGGCTCTAGTTGTTATCGTTGTGAGTTTTGTATCGTTAATGAGCCTTTAAATGACCCACGTTGATGTTGTGAAGAATGCGGGCTGTTTTGGGAGCCATTAGGCTTGTAATATGAATTTTGTAATTAAGTGAATGACATTGTTTATGCATGGTTTAGTAGTATAATTTATGGAATTTAAAGGAAGGAAAAGTGGGAGTAGCATTCTCGGGTTTGGGTTGGATTTCGGGTAAGTTGGTAAAATGTTTGGATTGTTTGCAATATTGTATGAATTGCTTAAAGTGTTCTTGTTCATTGTGTGAATGGGCTCGGATTAGTAATTGAACGTATAAACGTCGATATTGATTGGAATGTAAGTAGTATGTTGGAATGTTGGGAAAGTTGTGGAAATTATGTAAAGAGCGTTACTAGTGTTGAAATGTATTTTGAATTGATGATCGATATTGTATCTTAATTGTTGGTTTGGTTGTTGTTGCTTGTTTTGAGCCGAGTTTAATTCTCGGGGTGTTGTATTTATAGGGGAGGTGCCGCCGGAATTCCGGTAGACAAGTATTAGTTTAAGATTGGAATTTCAAGTCTTATGATTAGTAATTGGTAAAAGTGACCATTTGCAGATTTCTGACGAAACGGGATTTGAGTTTGAGCAAGCGCAAGTCATCCGTAAGGTATGTAAGGCTTACCCCTCCTTTCTTTGGCATGTCTTAGACGTGTAGGCTTGAATTCGCGCCTCGGGGACTTTCCTAATCCAAGAAATCCGAGATGGAAAATGGCTACTATTCATTCAGTAGAATTGAAGTAAATGCTTATGTATAGTTGCAAGAATTGTCTAAGTGCCTAGAAATTGCATGAATAGGATCCGATTACCCTAAAAACCCTCATAAGTAATGTCATGAGACGTACTATACGTAAATCGTGTACGCCGCCTCATCTAACCCGAGGTGGGCCCCTAGTCCCGAGATTTTCATTATGTCGACTTAATTGAACTATTTTAAGTAGTATGCAAGTACGGCGATTGTTTTGATTATCTCATTAAATATTACATATTATTTGGATATAGTTAACTCGTAAGAACGACTCCCGAAGTTAGTAACTTTTGTATAAAATTTTGATTAACTCGAATTTGTTTCTACATTTTCGGAGAACGGCAAATGTAATTGTCCGTCGAGTTTTGAAAAGTAATTTGTTTACGATTGGTTTACATGCATATGGTTATCTCACTACTCGCTCGTGCGGACTATTATGACATCTTTCGCGTCCGGGCCGGGGCATGTATTCGTGCGGTTCCTGCATTATTCACCGCGCCCTCACTAGAGGGCCGGGGCATGTTATATATGTATATGTACTTATGTATGATGACGATGTGATGAAGGGGAGGCGGCCAGGACGGCATATGATGATTCCTTTCACCGCGTCCCTCCCTAGAGGGCCGGGGCACGTTACATGCATGCACATGATGATTTTACTTACCGCGTCCCTCATTATAGGGCCGGGGCATGTTATGTTTGCATTTGTTCACGATGATTTCTTTAATTATGATACTCAGTCTATTATGATTTGGGAAAACACGTTTTATGTCCAAGGTAAGTTTTACGAGATCCGATTATTGTACTAATTTTCCGTCCTCTTTATTTCTGTATAATTCAGTTATTGTGTTCTTGCTTTACATACTCGGTACATATTTCGTGCGACCCCCCTTTCTTCGGGGGCTGCGTTCATGCCGCGCAGGTGCAGATATACGTTCGGGTGAGCCGCCAGCCTAGGGTCCCTGTCCAGCTGTTTGAAGAGCTCCCTTGTCCGGAGCCTAGATTTTGGTACAGTCTCTTTGTTACACTTGTGTATATTTGTTCAGGGTACGGCGGGGCCCTGTCCCGTCATATGTCCGTATGTTCTGTTCTGTCATGTAGAGGCCTGTAGACTTAGAATGTGGGTTATGGTTCCGTCTGTACAGTATGTGTATGTGATACATGTCTGGGCGGTTATCGACCGCGGCGGCCTTGCCGGCTCGCCTATGTAAGTGTTTATATGATATGATGGCCGTGTGTGGCCTTTCTTTGGTATTTTCTGAGTACAGGTAAATTTTGGTTAGTAGGAAAAACAGAGGAAACTCTGCCCGGATTTCTCTAAAATATTTGAGTATTACTTTATTGATTTTCTCTTATTAACATATGCGATGCTGTGTGTTAGCACGTACGGGTGCCCAGTTCGGGCGCCAGTCGCGGCCCACGGGGTTGGGTCGTGACAAAAGTGGTATCAGAGCGGTCAGTCCTCGGAATGTCTGCAGGCCGTGTCTAGTAGAGTCTTGTTTATCGGTGTGTTGTGCACCACATCTATAAACAGGAGGCTACAGGACATTTAGGAGGTTACCTTTCCTTCTGATCTTAGATCGTGCGACAGAGCGGTATTATCAGGATGACTCCCTCCTAACGAACTGTTATGTTTTCAGCGATGCCTCCGAGAAAGGCGACGGTTGCCCAGAAGGGCAAGTCCACTGCAGCGGGAGAGACCAGTAGGGCCCAGAGAGTTACTAGGGCCCATGCTCAGCCCGAGCCGGAGATTGTGCCCCGGTCGGCTAGTTCTGCCACCCCATCACCGTCCGAGGAGCACGGAAGCGGCCAGCGAGGCCGCGGCACAGAGGCGGCCCCACCGCCCGCCCCCGAGATTCGAGTGCCGAGCCTCCCGGAGCCGAGGCGGAGGCCGAGGTCCATGAGGGACGCCGTTCGCCTCCGGCCGGGCGCGGTAGCGGGGACGGGGTGCCGAGACAAGGAGGGCCGGAGATGATTTTTGTTACATCCCGTATTTTGAGCGACGAGACGATTCGGGTTAACTATGAAAAGTTAGGATTAAGACCATTCCGGGATGCGAAGTCGAGATGTGTGACCTTCGATTTTGTCATGCGACCTAAGTGTGTATGACGTTATTGGTATGGAATCATCAAAGAAACTTCGGGACCAAAAGTGGAATTAAGGGAAGATGGCTATTATTGAAAGAAAGAGAGGGAGTAAAATTTGGCCATGTGGCCGGCCACCTTTGAGTGGGCCATGGCCACATGGTTGGCCATTATTTGAAATAAGAAGATGACTAAGGGACTATTATATCATCATTTCAAGACATTAGAAAAAAAAAATCAAGAAGTGTGGAGAAAAATTGAAGGGTTCGGCCATGAGAGGGAAAAACCAAGACCAAGATCAAGCTTTCCCAAAATTATTCCTTCAAGCAAACCTACTAATTTGAGGGTGGTGAATAACGTGGAGTTGTTGTTTCGAGCGTTGGATTGATCGTTTTCGTCCTTGGCCAACTTTGGACAAGTTGAGGATCTGTGAAGAAAGGTAAGTTTAATCTTGTTTTTATGAGTTATGAAAGGTTTGTGTGTGTTGTTGTATGTTGTTATGGATGAAATTCATGAGATATGGCAATTTGAAGTTGAGGCCGTGTGTGTGTGAGTTGGCCGTGTATGTGTGTTGTGTGTTCTAAGTGATGAACTAAGTATTATGTAGTGTGTTTGGTTATTGTGGTGTGTTGAAATAAATGAAAATCATGAATATGTATGTGTGCAAGGTTGGCCGAATATGGCCTTTGATGTGTGTCAAGAAATGAGTTAGTTTTCTTGGAGGTTGTTGTTGTTATGTAGATTCTATGTTGGAAATAAGAGTTTAATGATTCAAATTGGTATTGTAAGTGTATGGGCTGTTTTGGAGGATTTTGTGTATTTAGTGTGATTTTTATGATTATGGAAATGGCATGGTTAGAGTGTAGATTGTTGGAGCAAATCATGTCTTGAAATCAAGGAATGTGTTAGAGTTGAGGTTCTCGGGTTTGGGGACTATTTCGGGTGGATTGGAGTGTTTGTTGGATAATTGGAAATATTGTGTGTATTGTTTAAAGAGTTCTTGAATGTTGTTTGAGTGGTTTTGGATCGATAATTGAATATGCGTTAGTTTGATTATGTTGGTTTGTAAGTATGTAGTTATAGTAAGTATAATTGGAATATTGTTGGAATGTGTGGAGAAGGATTTTTAATGTTCGAATGCGTTTCGAATTGATTGTGGTGTTGGAATGATTGTTGGTTTGTCGTGAATTCTCGGGGTTGGTTCATTTATAAAGGAAGTGCTGCCCAATTTTCCGTAGGATTATGTGTTAATTGGAAATGAACTTCTAAATGACGTTGACGTTGGTATTTGTTGATGTCATGTAGATCTTGGAGAATTCGAGATATAAGTTTGATTTGGATTACCGTTGTGTGCAAGCGAGGTATGTAAAGCTTAACCTTTCTTTCTTTTGGCATGTCTTAGTTGAATATAGGCTACAATACAAGCCTCGAGGAAATTCCATTCTTATAATCCGATCATGGCGATGATTCGCGTTTGTCTTTTGGTAATCGTATGTTGATGTAAGAAAATATTGGTTTTTAATGTTGTTGGAAAAATTGATTTTTAAAGTTGCATAAAAACTTGGTTTTCAAAAGAGTTTTATTCTTAAACGATGTTGAAACTTCGAACGCTCATAACTTTCGACTAAGGGCTCGGATTGCCTCGATATCGTCGGGGAGGTTGTATGACGTGTGATGAGTATGATTTCCATAAGCGGGCCCGGCTCGGGTTGACACTCGTCCGTGGGTCCCGCGACCTTCGTTTGTACATTTCTGATGACGTTTGGAAGAGTTTGGTATGACGATTTTCCCGATTCCCAAGTATGATCCTTTTACTTACTTTTTGAACTTATGATAATGATTTTATGCATATGGTTACTCACGACGGCGCGTGCGGTTTGTTGGTACATCGTTCGCCGGTTCCGGGCGGTTTTGTTGTCGTGCGCATTATGATATACATTCCGGAGTTATCGCTACGGTTCCCGAGACCTCGCCATAGGGCCGGGTTCCGTTTATGGAGTTATCTTGTGATATGGCTTATGATGTGTTGTGATGATGTGTTGCGTTCGGGGTTGTACGGAGATTTGAAACCCGGTGGCGTGTTATGGCGCCATCGACGGGTGGGCGACCATATTTTCTCGGCCTATGCATGCTTTGTATTTTGAAAATAAACATTTGGCATTTTGGAAAGGTACTTACTTTTTGGTACTTACCGTTTCGAGTGTGTGTGACTCGGTATTTTATTTCATGTACGCTTTGCATACTCGGTACATATTTCGGCGACCCGGCTTTCTTCGGAATTACGCGTTTTACGACGCCCGGTTGATGAGCGTCGATTTAGGACACCTAGCGTGTTGGAGTGCTCCTTTATCCGGAGCCTACATCTTGGTATATACTCGTTCGTTGCATATGTGTGTGTGTGTTCGGGGGTGTCCCGTCATATGATTCTGTTAGTCCGTTGGTTTGTTTAGACGTAGACGTATATGTGGGTTGTGTGCCGGGCGGATGAGGTATATTATATGTTTTGGGTGATGCGCCATTTGTTGATTGTCGGCTTTCGATATATGTATATATATATGTGTTTGAGTTTGAGATGTGTTTGAAGTAGCGTTTGATAGTATCGGCATTAGCCACCGTGTGTGATTCGGGTTCGACGAATGCGTTTGGGTCGACTCGGGCACGGCCTACGGGGTTGGGTCGTGATAATTTTGCCGGTGGACGTGACAGCCAGAGGGCTCGATATTTCTTGACCTGCAATCCGCCAGAGTTCTTCGGGTCAAAACCCGAGGAAGACCCTCAGGAGTTTGTCAGAGAGATGCGACGCACGTTGCGACTTGTTAAGGCCTCGACCGAGTTTTGAGTTCGCGTCGTATCGGCCGCACGACATTGCGGCCCAATTGCGAGTCCGGGAGCTATCTGAGGTGAGGGGCTCCCCCCCGTGTGGGATGAGTTCGGAGGCTTTTCTCGCCCATTTTCTACCCCCGCAGATTAGACGCGCCGGGAATGGTTTATACATTTGAGGGTGGTAGGAGCGTCCGAAGTACGGTTTGGAGTTTGACTAGGATATCCTGTTGTATAGATGGGGATCTAGCACACCAATATGTCATGGGGTTGGATGACTATTTGATTGATAATTGTATGATCGGCCCGGCGGATATGCGCGCGAAGCGTACGAAGGGGGCATGGAGGAGCGGCACGGAGGGCGCCCGGCCCGAGACGGATGATAGGCGCCCAACAGGGCTAGTGTTTGGGGGATTCTCGGCGGACATGAGATGCGGGATATTTGATATTGTTCTTGACTATATTCGGGAGCCGGTCCGAGCTCGGAAGGTGTTGAGACAATGATGTTGCAAAGAGAAAGAAAAAGCATTTGGGGGAATGCCGTCGATCACGGCGAGGCATGGTTACGCCAGATGATATGGATGACGAAAGATGGCCCCCCCCCCCCCACCGGGCACCGGCGGGCCGTGGCGAGAGGTCGCGGCGGAGACCCTTTCAGCGGTCTATCGAACCGCTTATACGACTAGTTGAGGCATTCGATGCGGGTACGAACCCTTGCTAGAATTTATTTTCTTATACATGTGTGTGGCGGATATGGTAATTCAGTATTTATAAACAGCAGTGATTTAAGTGTGTCTATTGTTATTACGGACCCCGGAGTTTAGGATGGAAAATGGTAATATTCGTGAGTGACAGTGAATAGGTAAAAATCGAGAGAAGGGCAAAATGGTAATTATGCTACGAACGAAACCTGTCAAGACCGTATTTTGCTCCAAATTACGTGATAAAGGTCCTATAGTGAGCTGAACGCGATTATACTTACGTTAGAGCATCGTATGCCATCGAGGTTTTGAAGTTAAGCGTGCTAGGGCGAGGGAAATTTTAGGATGGGTGACCCCCCTGGGAAGTTTCTGAAAGTTTTGCAACTTGAGTCATAAGAAGCAAAGGGAAGCTGGAGCAATCTAAAGGGATCTAGAATATCCTGAGCAGGTGGAAATTTAGAGAGGTCGTATAGACCAGAGAGGAATAGACCGGGTAAAGGAAAAGGAAGATGCGTTCCGACATTAGAGTTGGGATCAGTTTGAGTAATGTTCAGGGGGATCTTTTGTGAGTGAGGTGCTGGCATTTATAGATGCGTGTATAGGTATAGGTTAGGGGGTAATACCCTGTGCATGACCATATTAGTGGGAATACAGATTCTGGCAACCAATGCGACGATATAAAAAAAAAAAAAAAAAAAAAGGCATTAATTGGACAAGACGACGAAGTTCAAGCGAAAAAGGGGAGATATGATCGATAGGTGAGATCGTATGTTATGACAATAAAGGAACGGCCCCCCCGAGACCCTTATGCGACCCTACGAGACTAGTTGAACATTCGAGGACGAATGTTCTAAAGGGGGGAAGAATGTTATATCCCGTATTTTGAACAACGGGACAAAATGAGTAAATTATGATAAGTTAGGGAAAGATCATTCCGGGACATGAAGTCGGGACTTTCAACCACTATTTTGTTCTAAAAGCATAAGTGATGAATGACTTTCTTGGCATGGGAATTATTAAGTAAACATTTGGGGCCAAAAATTGATTAAGAAAACTTGGGAATTATTGCATTAAGGGGCCAAAAGTGGCCGGCCAAGGACTTGTGGGGCCATGGCCACATGAATTAATTCTATATGGATTATTAAAAGATGACTAAGTCATCTTTCTTCTCATTCCATACTCTAGAAAAATCAAGAAAATAAGAAGGAGACAAAGGAGAAGGGTCACGGCCATGGGAGTGGAAAACTAAGGTCAAGAAATTTCCATCAAAAAAATTGGTTCTTCTATCAAAACAACTAAGTCAAGGGCGCTTGTTAACGTGGAGGTGTTTTCGGATCAATAAGCTATTCGTTTCCCTTGTTCATCACCTTAGTGGACGTGTGAAGTGAAGAAGAAAAGGTAAGAACTAATCCTCTTTTGTGTGTTGTGAATGGTGTGGACGTGTTGTAGTATGCAAACATGCATGGAATTTATGAAAACCTAGGAGTGGAAGTGGAACCGTGGACATGGGGCATGCTTGGCTTGTGGCCGTGCATGCTCCATATGTTGTTGGATTAGTAGCTTGAATTATAGGTAGTATGTTTCCTTGTCGTTGTAATGTGTTGAATGAGTGTAAATCGTATGTGTGTGTATGAGTTGAAGGGTGGCCGAATATAGGCCATGGTTATGCCAAGAATGGACAAATGTTACTTAAGGCTCTAGTTGTTGTCGTTGTGAGTTTTGTATCGTTAATGAGCCTTTAAATGACCCACGTTGATGTTGTGAAGAATGCGGGCTGTTTTGGGAGCCATTAGGCTTGTAATATGAATTTTGTAATTAAGTGAATGACATTGTTTATGCATGGTTTAGTAGTATAATTTATGGAATTTAAAGGAAGGAAAAGTGGGAGTAGCATTTTCGGGTTTGGGTTGGATTTCGGGTAAGTTGGTAAAATGTTTGGATTGTTTGCAATATTGTATGAATTGCTTAAAGTGTTCTTGTTCATTGTGTGAATGGGCTCGGATTAGTAATTGAACGTATAAACGTCGATATTGATTGGAATGTAAGTAGTATGTTGGAATGTTGGGAAAGTTGTGGAAATTATGTAAAGAGCGTTACTAGTGTTGAAATGTATTTTGAATTGATGATCGATATTGTATCTTAATTGTTGGTTTGGTTGTTGTTGCTTGTTTTGAGCCGAGTTTAATTCTCGGGGTGTTGTATTTATAGGGGAGGTGCCGCCGGAATTCCGGTAGACAAGTATTAGTTTAAGATTGGAATTTCAAGTCTTATGAATAGTAATTGGTAAAAGTGACCATTTGCAGATTTCTGACGAAACGGGATTTGAGTTTAAGCAAGCGCAAGTCATCCGTAAGGTATGTAAGGCTTACCCCTCCTTTCTTTGGCATGTCTTAGACGTGTAGGCTTGAATTCGCGCCTCGGGGACTTTCCTAATCCAAGAAATCCGAGATGGAAAATGGCTACTATTCATTCAGTAGAATTGAAGTAAATGCTTATGTATAGTTGCAAGAATTGTCTAAGTGCCTAGAAATTGCATGAATAGGATCCGATTACCCTAAAAACCCTCATAAGTAATGTCATGAGACGTACTATACGTAAATCGTGTACGCCGCCTCATCTAACCCGAGGTGGGCCCCTAGTCCCGAGATTTTCATTATGTCGACTTAATTGAACTATTTTAAGTAGTATGCAAGTACGGCGATTGTTTTGATTATCTCATTAAATATTACATATTATTTGGATATAGTTAACTCGTAAGAACGACTCCCGAAGTTAGTAACTTTTGTATAAAATTTTGATTAACTCAGAATTTGTTTCTACATTTTCGGAGAACGGCAAATGTAATTGTCCGTCGAGTTTTGAAAAGTAATTTGTTTACTGATTGGTTTACATGCATATGGTTATCTCACTACTCTGCTCGTGCGGACTATTATGACATCTTTCACTGCGTCCCGGGCCAGGGCATGTATTCGTGCAGTTCCTCTGCATTATTCACCGCGCCCCTCACTAGAGGGCCGGGGCATGTTATATATGTATATGTACTTATGTATGATGACGATGTGATGAAGGGGAGGCGGCCAGGACGGCATATGATGATTCCTTTCACCGCGTCCCTCCCTAGAGGGCCGGGGCACGTTACATGCACGCACATGATGATTTTACTTACCGCGTCCCTCATTTTAGGGCCGGGGCATGTTATGTTTGCATTTGTTCACGATGATTTCTTTAATTATGATACTCAGTCTATTATGATTTGGGAAAACACGTTTTATGTCCAAGGTAAGTTTTACGAGATCCGATTATTGTACTAATTTTCCGTCCTCTTTATTTCTGTATAATTCAGTTATTGTGTTTACTGCTTTACATACTCAGTACATATTTCGTACTGACCCCCTTTCTTCGGGGGCTGCGTTCATGCCGCGCAGGTGCAGATATACGTTCGAGTGAGCCGCCAGCCTAGGGTCCCTGTCCAGCTATTTTGAAGAGCTCCCTTGTCCGGAGCCTAGATTTTGGTACAGTCTCTTTGTTACACTTGTGTATATTTGTTCAGGGTACGGCGGGGCCCTGTCCCGTCATATGTCCGTATGTTCTGTTCTGTCATGTAGAGGCCTGTAGACTTAGAATGTGGGTTATGGTTCCGTCTGTACAGTATGTGTATGTGATACATGTCTGGGCGGTTATCGACCGCGGCGGCCTTGCCGCTCGCCTATGTAAGTGTTGTATATGATATGATGGCCGTGTGTGGCCTTTCTTCGGTATTTTACGAGTACGGGGTAAATTTTGGTTAGTAGGAAAAACAGAGGAAACTCTGCCCGGATTTCTCTAAAATATTTGAGTTATTACTTTATTGATTTTCTCTTATTAACATATGCGATACTGTGTGTTAGCACGTACGGGTGCCCAGTTCGGGCGCCAGTCGCGGCCCACGGGGTTGGGTCGTGACATATACACAGACACCAGATTTAATGATGTTTACAGTCATGAATTCTAATTCTAATTCATGTGTACATTCAATTCGGTAATCAAGAAATATTCTATTTGTTTGCACATTTAACCATATACAGTGATATATACACTGATGTATACACTCATGTATACAAAATATACAGCCACTTGTGTTCCCAGGTTGTATTCATGTATACAGACAGTAGATGCCCACATGCAGTTGTATTCATGCATACAGTCAGTGTTTGCACATTTAACCATATACAGTGATATATACACTGATGTATACACTCATGTATACAAAATTTACAGCCACTTGTGTTCCCAGGTTGTATTCATGTATACAGACAGTAGATGCCCACATGCAGTCGTATTCATGCATACAGTCAGTGCAGTTGTATTCATTTATATTCATGTATACACATAATTAAACATCAATAAAATTGAAATACAATGAAATATAAGCTGATACAGACAAATTACCTCAGTTGGAATATGAGCTGTGCAAGTCTCATTTTGATTTGGTGGTGTATCAAAGATGTTGTCATCAACTGAGCGATGTATTCCAATGTCATGCCGCTGAAATAGAGATTCGCTGGCAGCCCCCTGTAAGGAAAAAAAATGTATATTTATTTGACATGAATATAGTAATGTTTTTAATTGTTTGGTTTTACCTTGTCCGAAGCATTATTCCCTTTGATGGCTTGAAGAACCTTTGTGAAGTTGTCATTGATCGTTGTGTGAAGATCGTTCATCGTTGTGCGAAGATCGTTCATCGTTGTGCGAAGATCATTAAACTCGTCCTTGACCTGAATTTTGAATTAAATATCAATATAGTATTCTTATCATACAATTTCAAAAAACATGATATAATAATAATTGAAAGCTATAAATTACTCTTACCAACTTCTTAAAATCATCAAGATCTTGCCTTATGAGAGGCAACTCGTCTTCTTTGTTGGTTGTCGGGATGTCATGCTGGACAAATGGGGTTTTTGGATGCACTTGCTGATCGGAGTTTGGAGAAACTGGCATTTTAGATTGTACAAAAGGCATCTTCCCACGGGTACTAATGTTGGAAGTTGGAACTCGTTTCGGGCGAGGACTTGTTTTCTTGGATGAAGAACCTCCGACGGTTCTCTCCTTACGTTTCTTGTGAGGTGGGGTAGAACTAAAATCATCAAAATCATCATCTACAGAATTGGGGCAGTGGTAGTTGGTGCCACACCAATGACAAGCGGGGGCAATTGAAGACAAGCAACCTCATTAATAGTCGGCACTATGTTGTCAAATGAATGCATCTCCTAATCAACAGGATGTTCAATATACATCAGATTTGTATAGCATGATTACACAGTGTCAAACAAAATCTTAAGTCCTAAAATAGACTCCAACCAACAGGATGTTCAACATACAGTCTCAAACAAGCCAAACAAATTCCAACCTTGATGCAAATAGCCATAACAACACCATAATATTCAAAGTGCCTAACAAGGATACATAATTTCAAATGAATTCAACAGATCGCAGAACTTGATACAAGTAATCACAATAAGACTATAATACTGAAAATGGCATAACATGGACATATAACCTCAGATGGATTCAATAGATCTCACGCTTGATACAATACCCACGACAAACCACTATAACATTTAATAAAGGCTAAATAGATGAATGCAAACTAAACTCGATTTCATAATATCTAGTCAAACATTCAACTAGCCATTTATCAGCCGTGTATCCAATATCTTTTGAGATCCTAAAGACATAATATGAAATCGGGGAAAAAGACTTTGAATCAATTCACAACGCCTTTCTAGACTAATGTCAAATCTGCACGAGACTCTTACTATTTGATTTCATGTTTTTTTGTAATCAGACACTTCAAGTATGTATGTATTTGAATATGTATGTATACAAAATTAAAATAGAGAAATTAAGATACAAAATTGAAAGAGTTGGAACAACAAATTACCGGGCTGTTATCTTCTTTAAACATGCCGTCCATCAGGTCTTTAAAAGTTGGTTGGCTTTCTATGGTCCTCCAATTAAGAATTCTGGGGATGTTGTCACCCGACTTAACTGCAAGAGTGTTGTCAACACATGAACAACACTCGTACAACCATACTTGCATGGCAAGGGGCATTCCATGAAGCCTATAAAACTTTTTCTCAACAGTCATCTTCTGGCTGATACTTTTGATCAAATCGCGGAATGCTAACTTACCCCATGGGAAATCTCTGTATCTACCAGATTTCCACCAATTCAAAATGTAGCCTTGGTATCCTTGTAGCATTCTTCTCATTGGACAAGATATACGTATGTATGAAATATAATATAGCAATCTTAACGGCATCGCCATCATTGAGGCCCCAATTTTTGTCCATGAAGCAATCAACCAAATCGCCTTTTTTGGCAATTTTTTAGACCCACCAAAATATTGTTCCAATATCCCGTTTTTCCGTTTTCGGTTGATCGTAAAATCGTCTTCATCGCCAATACACTTCAAACCAAGTTATGAGTGCAAATTCCCTAATAGAAAAGCGCAATTCCCTGCCATTTATGTCCATCAAAAAAACATCGTTAGAACTATCCGTGAGCTCTCTCACCATGCAGCACCTCACCATCTGTGCTTGGACCTCACAGTCTGTTGCATCTGGAGGAATACACCAAAGCAAGTATCCCCGAATAATTTGTCCGCCAATAAGTTAGTTTGTCCTTAAGCTGTTTAAATACCTCCGTATTTGTGTAACAACTCATGTGCACCGAATGTGTAGGAGGATCTTTCACAAATAACTGATTCACAAAATATCAATAAAAACATGATCAATGATACAGTATGTCAAATCTAAAATACAGTTACATATACAGTGTGTCTATTTTTGCACTGTGTTCACAGCTATGGTGTATTCACCCCAACTACAAATTAAAATACAATCACTCTAAAAAAGATAAATGGCAAGGTGCATAATGTAGAATACTCATTACACTATATATATTGTATCAAAACTAAAATACTCAATTTATACAGTGTAGCTATTTGCATTGTATTTCCACCAGTAAAATCATATACAAAACACATACACAGAATATGACATTTGTATTCACGACTAAAATACACTGTCAAATAAAAAGGGGAAAATTGTATCAAATATTGAAAAACTAAAAATACACAGATACATTGTATTCATAAATTCATGAAAAGAAATACAGTACCTCCACTGTGTTTTGAGGCACATCTACAACAATATTTTTTCCCTTGCTCCCTGAAGCATCATCGATGAGTTTTCTCCGCTTATCAGTACTAGGTACGGATGCTTTGGAATTTGACGGAGTCTGAACTCCATCTTTTCGTTTGATACTACTACTCTGGGCAGCCACTCTAGAAACAGAGCCTGCAATTTCTTGTTCATCTTGAGAGATACACAAATCAAAAGATGGAGCATCATCAAAATCGCACATTAGTGGGTATACCTCTAGTTATTCTGCATGGAGTGCTTCCGTCCGCCATTAATCCCAAATTCGAAGCTTGAAAAACCCTAACAATGGCGGATAATTTTTTGCATAAAAACGCAAAAACCCTGACAATGAAGTAAAATTTGTTCCTTAAAATTATAGAGGGCAAGATTGTAGAGAAGAAAATACACAATAGAAACTTAAAAAACTACCCAATACCTTACCTATTAGTGCGTGGCTACAGTTTAGGATGAGTGAATCTGGTGAGGATCGTGTATAAGGGAAATGGAGAAAAAATCGGAGAAGATTGCTACACGATGAGAGAGAAAAACGGTTTGAAGAGTGTCAAATGGGATACGGAGTTTCTTTTACCAATGTTTTTACCGTGTCCGTTATTGGATGTGATTATCGGTTGGATGTTTGCTATGGAACGTAATTAAAACAAACTATAGCTACTAAATATAATTACTTAGTATAAGTTTGTCATGCCACGTAAAATTCCCTATATATATACCTTGCAATATAAGATGAACACATGTGCCAATCCATGGCTTGAAATTATTGGCCAACATTAAGAGGGGCCCACGGCCACTTGGCCATTTTTGGCTACTTCATGAAATAATTAGTTTCCAAACTTTCACTTCTAGCCCTTTAATTTTCATGAAATGCCTAACTTTTCATAATTCACTTTTGACCCCAAATTTTCCTTATTTCAATTTTACCCTTAACACTCCATGCCAACAAAAAGATGAATATGCAACTTATGCACTTTTAACAAAATCGGAAGAAATTACAACCTCGTCCTTAACTTATCATGACTAACTCGGTTTATCCCAATGTACCAAAATACGGGATATAACAGGTTCCTCAATGAAAGTTGTAGTACATAGAAGTACCTTTCCATGCATATAAGGCTCAGGCCAATCGGAGTCCGGATCAAGGAGATATGTTCATCTCAAAATGGCTAATAGACGGGTGCTCAGATTCGATAGAATCGGCTAATTTTTCGGTAGGTCTTCCTTCCATCCCGATTTAGTGAAAATATGTTAAGAATTTGAGAAATCATAAAACATTAAGTTTGTAGCCCTTTGAAATACCTTTCCAATGGTATATTATGGAGGTCAACTGGACATTTCTACAAAATGTTATGGCCATTTTACTGAGCGAAGTCCGGGCTCACCAAAATCCTCGCGAGGCGAGGATGGCAGACGAGGCGAGAAAGTTAGGCTTGCCAAAATCCTTGCCTTGGCCTCACTTTACTGGTTTGTGGCACCCCCAGATGGCCTAGCACATCTAAATTCTCGAGAAGCAAGTCCTGGAGACGAGCTAGGACTTGTATAAATACAACACTTAGCTTCTAAAAATCATTTTTTCACTTTTTTCAAGCCCTAGTGCAAAGTTTTTCTCTCCCTACCATTAGAATACACCAAGGTAAGTCTATTCCAACCATTCCAAGTGAATTCTAACATGTGTTCTCATAATCTAACAATGAAATCATTATTCTTAACATAGGGATTTCAAGAAAACCCATTTAAAGGACTCAAGACATAAATCTTGGAACTCTTCTTCCAAAATCAGATTGTTAATACAAGTTTGGAGCATTACCAGGTATGTAGGGTTACTATCTATATGTGGGAAAATCTTTGCTCTTCCTCACGCCACTTCTTCCATAAAGTATGAAGTTATACGAAAACTAGGATTTTTAACAATGCTCATGATAACCCTAGGTCCATGTACCATGCTATACTAAGTATTGAAGTATTATTAATTCATTATTGAGTTCTTGATATTTCATTATGATTATTGAGAATCTGTCCTTAATCCATGAAAACCCATACTTTGCATTCCATGGGTTCTTACATGCAAGTTATAATTTATTATGTTTATTTTCAAGAAAATACTCTACATGCTTTACACGTTTTCATGCAAGAATACTATGAGGTGATATCCATGTACATGAAAGTTATGATTTATGAAAACCATGGGCTCAAGTGCCACCTATTTTCCATGTTCATGTTTTTGGGAGTTGCACAGATTACCGAGAAGGCTTCAAGCAGCCTGAAACTATGTTAGCCACCGTAGGATGAGGATCGCTCCGCCCATGTTTAGGATGATTCCTTAATAATGATTGGATCCTTTCATGTTATATTTATATTTGATATTCCTGGCAAGGTAGGGGAGCTCTGCTGATAAGGTGCAAGTACCAGAACCATGTTGTCGGTTATATTTATGCTCTCCCTACTAATAATGTTTTACTCATTTTACATCTATATGTATTCATGTGCATGACCAGGCTTCAGTTTCAGTTTTTATGACGCTATTTCATGTCCCATGTTATTTCATTCAATTGGTTTACATACCAGTACATTCAATATGCTGACGTCCCCTTTATATTGCCTGGGATCCTGCATTTCACAATGCAGGTACGGACTTACAGGATGACAGATCTACTCTATAGGATCATCCATGTATCAGCTATTGGTGAGCCCCATCTTCTTCGGGGTTTAGTCATTATTTACTTTTATGGTAGTTGTGCATTAAAGGTATGCTAGGGGCCTTGTCCCAGTAAGTATGTTTAGCAGTTCAGACTCATGTTAGAGGTTTCATAGACTAGGCAGTTATGTTATGTTAGATGTTCAGACTCGTATAGCCATCTTTGCCTCATTAACTATGACAATCCATATTCATATTTTTAAACAAGTATTTTATTATATATCTTTGAAATCTCATGTTTATTAAGGCTCATCATGTTTATGTCATATTCCGCTCATGTTATACCTCATGATGATTCAGCAAGGCATGTGGTTCGCTCAGTCATATACAGTAAGGCCCTGAGTGCCGTGTTACGTCCAAGCCATTGTTCGGGGCGTGACATGTAGCCACTATGGAAGCAACCAAGTTCACAATACTTGCAAGGGAAGATGAATGGTCAAAGATGAAAGTCTTAGGAAGAGTCATACCAACAGGGAACAAGCTCCAAATAAGGAGATTATGTGAAAGGAAATAGCTGGAACAAGGGAGAAAGCAATTGTCCACAAGAGCAAAATGGAGGATAAACTGAATTGCTATTAGTTATGCATCCACCAAACTGGTTGAGAAACCTATTCCTCAAAATAAAAGAAAATGGTCAACTGGAACAGGTATTGTCCACTCCAGAGAATAAGGGCTAAAATTCAAGATAAAAAAGGAAGCAAAACCGGAGGGTGCATTCTTGATAAAGGCAAAAACATGTGGTCCGATTTTGTACTATCCTTAGAATTTATTACGGCCAAACTAAGGAGTCTAGCATGTTCATTCCTTGGGAAACAGAAATATATGTCAATACTGCTAGAGTTCCAGCTTAGCTCAAGATGGCATAACACACTGAAAGGAGATAGATTAATCCCAGTGGCTGACTAAATTAAAGAAGTCTTCCCAAATGGCTTATAAAAGAAAGAATTATGTTAGTATTAGGAATAATTAAAGCTGCATATAGGTTCCTTAAAATTGGTGTTACACCCTAGAAAATTTCGCGTTACTAAGGCTGCAGACGGCTTAATGTGAGCTCAAGGAGGAGCAAATATTATAAGTATAAAGGATGAAATTCTACTGTATTAGCATGAGGATAGCATGAGTATGATATTTGGAATTCGTACAGTATGATTGGAATGATACGTTAAAAGATATATAGCCTTGTAATCGTAAGCTGAGGTGGGGTCCACATGTCGAGATTTTATAAAGAACATATGACAAGTTATATGGATAATATATGTGAAGTTAAACACAACTCAAGAAGGACCCTTGAGCCAAATCCAAGTGTAAGCCCTCCAAAAAGAGGTTTTTAAGTTACGTTTTCGGGTGATCTTAGTTCAGGAGGCCATAAACCCATCGTTATTTGGGAATTTGGGAAAACTCCAAATACGAAAGTTGTAGATAATTGAATTATATTTCCAACCATATGTCGTGGGCCTTCATGAGACATAGGGATTAAAATATATGGACGGTTTAAGGCAGAAAGGTCAAGCTAGGCAGTGGGCTCGGCCTAACCCGACTCCAAGTCGGGTCAGGCCCACTTCCCTTGCTATTTAAGGAACATTTTCACCATTATCTGCCTCATTTTCATACCAAAAGATCCAAAAACTTTTAGAGAGAGATAGAGGAGAGTTAGAGAGAGAAAGTGGAGAATCGAGCAAGTTCGAGGTCCCGAATCCCGAGGCTCGTGAAGGGTAAAGTATAGAACAAGTTGTTGCCGTCATTTCAAGCTAAAAGTTGAACTTGGGGGATGTTGGTTTCGTGGTGGCTACTCATATAAGGTATTTTTAAGATGTTAATGATGTTCTTGCCATGATCATTGATAGATTTGACGGGTTACAATAGAAAAAAAATGACGTTGAAAGTTTGGTTATAATTTTTGGATATCAAGTGACTTGGGGGCTGTTTTAGTATTATTAAATGGATAGAATTAGTTGGATATTGATACAAAATGATTGTTGATATTGTTGTTGATGTTGTTGATAAGTTGGTGTTCTTGAATTTGGGAGAATAAAGTGAATGTAGATATCGTATACAAAGCGTATCCGAAGTTTGTTTTGGTGTATATCTTTGGGAGTTGATGTTTTGAGTTTAAAGAGGCTTATATGAGATGGTTGTTGTTGTTGTTTGTTGCTAATTGCATTGTTGAATTGAATTGGAATTAGAGGGAAACGAAGATTTCAGGGAAAATGCTGCCCGAATTTACGGAAGTTAATTACGAGCTTGGAGAAGTATATGAACCTCTTTCAAGTTGTCTACGGTTTCCTTTACCTTGATTGTATATTGGCCAGTGTTTGGAAGCATAATTTAAGCTAATCACGTAAGCGACAAGGTATGTAAGGCAAACCTTTCTTCCTTTGGCATGATTCTTGTTGTTATTCATTGCATATGTACTCCTTATGATTCTATTCTTAGACGAGTAAGGTCTAAATGTTTCTTGTGATGGCTTGTTGATATTGCACTCCTATTCTGTTCCAAAGTGAATACCCATAAGGTGCCAAGTTGAGTTGTGTATATGGTTTTACTAATGATTTCGAGGAAATGAGTTTTATACTAAAGGATCCATAGTATCATCCCTTTGTATTGATATGAACATTTATCTTTGGGTAGGGCAATAAGATGAAATTGAGTAGAATATAAGTAGTAAGAATTTCATAACAATTCTACCTTCAAACCTGGAAGTATGTCCTCCTAAGTCTAGTGAGATACAAATTTGATAACTTCTTATGAAAGAGTAAGGCTAATAACTAGATTGTGATGAATTGATTAGTGACTTATGATTTGAATTGAAATTGATATTTGTGGATTTGGTTTTTGTTGATATGATGGTGATATTAAGCTAGAAGCGGCTGCCTTAAGGGGCCACCCTAGCTAAGCAGGAAGCGGCTGCCCGAAGGGGCCATCATTATTATGCCGGAAGCGGCCGTCCGAAGGGACTATTGTGATACTACCCGGAAGCGGCTGTCCGAAGGGACCATTCTGTTAACATGTCGGAAGCGGCATGCGTGTTGGATTGCATTATTTACTTAAAGATTGTTTTGAGACTTCGTGTGCACATTTTTGTTTCTTCCAGCGAAGGTCGCAGGTATTGAGTTAGATTGTGATTTCTTCTCTCCAAAATCAAATTATGATTATGATTTGTTACCACCTGGCATACTCGGTACATTATCCGTCGACGTCCTTTTTTGGGGATATTGCGTTCATGCCCGCGACCCATTGTTTGGCGAGTTAAGTGTATAGCTAGAATGCTTGGACGTCGGTTGGGATTGGCAAGTTCCACCTCATTCGGAGGTATCGAGTCATGTATAGATATGCATAATTATGGGTATGTCGGGGCCCCGTGCGACTCGCAATATTCGGTTCACTTCTTAGAGACTTCGCAGACGGTGTCCTGTGGTATATTTGTCGAGATGTCGATAAAGTGATGTCCGTTGAGTCATTTGTGGATTTTAAAAGAGTATGTATTTTAGATGATTTCAATTGGTTTAAAGTATTGATTGAAAGTTTTCATAGTCGTCATAAAGATAATGATTTCTATTTAGAACAGTTTCATGTTTTTAAAAGTTTTTGAAATGACAGGTTTTGATAGAGCGAATGTCTAAGGGTTCGCTCGACTCTGATGAGAGTCGGGTGCCCGTCCTACCATTGTTAGGGTGTGACAATTGGCCAGCAAAGTTGTCTCAGACTATGTGGTTCTTCAAGTAATAAAAATATTTTACTCAGTCTTGTACATTTATTTGTAAGTCCTATACCATAATAGGTTCGTGATCTTTTTAAAGTCTAACATTATGACTATCACAGAAGCAGGCCTAAAATTAAAGATTGCATATGGTTAGCCAATGCTTCAGGTGTGTATTCTTCTCCCTGCAGTCAATTACATACTCAGATCATGGAACAACTTGGACAACCTGTTCTCCCTATCCTAGTCTAGTCTAGCCGTCATTAAGAGTGTATTGAGAAGAGAAAAAGTGAGTCATGATGATAATATTGAAAAGATACCACAACCAAATCACTCTATTCTCAAAAAGCCTCTTCAGCTACCCTTTTCATCACTACATAAATCGGCTACGACTCCTCTAAATATCATCCACTACACTCTCTCACCACGGAACCAAATTGAAAAAAATGCCTAATTCCTCGTCAGGTTCAGATCAAACTCCCTCCTCCAAACACTCCCTTGATTCATCAAAATCAGATTATACCCTTCACTCCACCCTTATTAACCCACCCTTCCCTATTATACGAATATGTACACCAACTAGAAAGGTGAATGGAGAAAGGAAAAGGGTTGGAGCTCATAGAAAGGGGGAATACATTAAAAATCCCAAAACAGGGAAGAATATGGAAAAGATCAGTGATACAACAACTCCTTTGGAAAATGAGTTGTTTGACGCAATTAGCTCATCTCAAAGTGATAAAATCAGACTATTACAAAAAATGAGCTATGGAGACATAAGGGTTCATGGAAAAGTGTGGAAGTTTGAAACAGAGAACAACTATCCAAGAGAAGAGACTAATTCAAATGGAGATTACGAGGAAATAGATGATGAAGAGATATCCTTCCCTTCCAACCAAAGTCATTTTTTGCCTCCCACCTAGAATCCCTTAAGATTTAGATTGTAACCTCCACATTGTCTCAGTCACTTTCAAGTGACTAGGTTCTCTCTAATTTTATACATGTTCAAATCTTAGAATCTAGTTCCAATACTCTATTGTGTATTATTGTACTCAAGGGACTTGAATTGTACTTGTTGAAGTTAATGAAAAAAAAAAACATTGCATATCTTACAAATCAGCGCCTTATTTGTATGACATGAAAGCTTGTTGACTTAAATGAGTAAATATTCTTATCTTGTGCATATGCAATAGTCTCAATGGCCATGAGTTCAATTATACAGAAAACAGCATACACATGAACTAGATTGCAAACATGTGTGCCAATGCAAAGAAAAGTGCAATGATCATATCAGAGAGAGAATTAATAATCCACATGCTTGATCGATAACTGAGACAGATGTAGAGGAAAGGATATAAAGATGACTCAGTCACAGATCAGTTAATTAAAGAATAGAACAAGCATCAAAAACATGTTTTATCACAAAGAGTCATCAGGAGAAGTTGATGATTGAATCATGAGAGAGGAGATCATAAGGTGAAACAGTGAAGATGACTTAGAAGTATTTGGTTCAAATAAAGAGAGTTGCAGACAAAACACATGAACCAGGTCTGCAACCATGATAAGAGACACAGAGCTGAAACAAGCCTGAAGATATGATTTATTCCAGTAATGAATAAATCTAGGTTGGAGAATACAAACATACAGCAAAGAGCATGAGGCAATGAAACAGGTCTGTCAACATGTTCCATCATCCATCACAAAAGCAAGCTCAAGATAGAGTCGAAGGAATGAACGTCAAGGGGATGATGAAACAGGTTCGTGAACATGTTCCATCTCAGTCAGTGCAGAGATTTAAAGGTGGATGAACTAGGTGGATGAAACAGGTTCCCGCAAGTCCTACAGCAACTAGGATTTACAGATTTATGGTAAAGAGTTGGCGGTAAAGTTTATAGGATTCCTTGCCATAATTAAACAAGGTTCTTTGGACTCCTACAAGGACAATGAAGTCGATCCAAAAGGCAAGAATCCCAATTCAACACAAACCCTAATATATCTCATGGGCTAACTCGAAGAGAGTTTTGTGTTTGCTGACCTGCTGTGCACTCAATGCTATATATATCTAAGTCTTCCCAAGAAGAAGGTTTCCGTACCCACAAGAGAGAATATAGAATATCGAGCTATCAAAATATTTATCAAGAATATTCAAAATCTAGGTGTGCGTCCCTAGTACTATAAGAAGATTAAAGAAGCTATAGAATAGAGTTGATGTTTTACAATTCTTGAGTCCAGAAACTTTTATTAGGTTGTTTATCGAGTTGTACTTTATCTGCTTTAGTAGAAGCAGTCAAGTAGGTACAAAATGTTGTAAATTCAACTTCAAGTTGAGGATCGACTTGAAGGTTTCTTACTAGTCTAGGGAGATAGAAAGATAGGGATTATGTCACACCCAATACTGATAGGGCATGATGGGCACCCAACTCTTACTTAGAGCTGAGCGAACCCTCTAGCATTCACATAATAAAACTGGACATATAATTTTTTTTTTTGGAAGTATGATAAAGTACTTTCAATCAAACCATAGAAATTTGCGAACGATACTCAATTAATCAAAAATCGAGTAAGTCAAACTGATATATCGGCCTACATGGTCGCTTTACTCAACACATAACACCTCAACATACTAACCACAGGACACACCTGAATCATATGAGTCGGGACAGGGCCCCGACATACCCATACACACATATGATAACCATAATGACTCGGCACTACTCAAGGAAGAAAATGGAGTTTGCCAATCCCACCTGATAGCCAACCATCCTAGCTGAATACCTTTACCTGCAAAACAATCTGGGATTGTGTTGCATGAAAACAGTGCCCCCAGACAAAGGGACGTCAGTACGAACAATGTACCGAGTGTGTAAGGCAGCAATAATCATAAAGAATGAGATATAAGTCATAATCAAAGTACGAGAAACAACCTGTAATATGAATAGCCCCAAAGGCAGAGAATAACAATGTAAGTAGCCCCGAAGGCAATGACTAAAAATGTACATATATACCGTACCCGGCCCTTTAGTAAGGGACTCGGTGAAATAATCATATATATACCGTACCCGGCCCTCTAGTGTGGGACTCGATGAAATAATCATATATATACCGTACCCGGCCCTCTAGTGAGGGACTCGGTGAACAATGCAATGAAACTATGCATGAATACGTACCTGGCCCGGGACTCGGTGAAGTGATACATTATCAATATGCACGAATAGAGTATTAGAAGAAATCATGTATAAACTGAATCATCATTTGAGACTTGACAGAATAATTATAATGAACCAACACTTGAGAATCAAAGACAACTGTCATGTCAAGTACCGCTGAGAATTAGAACTCATTGGAGTCATGTATGTTTATCGTTCGCTTGTTTTATGTAATTCATGCCAAAAAGAAAGAAGGGATAGCCTTAACATACATTTGCCGCTTTCCAGCTAACCACGGTCCATCTTCGGGTCATGCTAATCTGTCAACAATATCAATTTACCAACAATCAATCCAATATATATCCTTATAATCAATCCCTTAAACTTATCTCTGTTTCTAACGGAATTTCGACAGCATTTCCTTTATAAACTGGACAACGCCAAAAATTCAATTCAGCTAAATTATCAACAACAAAAAGAACCATCTCATATAAGACTCTTTAAACTCAAAGCATCAACTCCCAAGGATATACACCAAAACAGCCCGGTATACGCTTTGTATACGATATCTTCATACACTTTATTCTCCCAAATTAAAGAACAGCAACATATCAACAACATCAACAACAATATCAACAATTATTTTATATCAATATCCAACTAATTCTATCCATTTAATCATACCAAAACAGCCCCCAAGTCATTTGATATTCAAAAATTATAACCGAACTTTCAACGTTATTTTCTCTATTCTAACCCGTCAAATCTATCAATGATCATGGTAAGAACATCATTAACATCTTAGACATACCTTATATAAGCAGCCACCACGAAACCAACATCCCCCAAGTTCAATGTTTAGCTTAAAACGATGACGACAACTCGTACTACACTTTATCCTTCACGAGCCTCGCGATTCGGGGCCTTGAACTTGATCGAACCCTTACTTTATCTCTCTAAACTCCCCTCACTCTCTCTCTCTCTCTACCATGTTCTGGACTTTTTGGTATGAAATGAGGATGATAAGGGTTAAAACCTCCCTTAAATAGCAAGGGAAGTGGGCCTGACCCAACTTGGAGTCGGGTTGGGCCGAGCCCACTGCCCAGCTTGACTTTTCTGTCTTAAAATATTGATAATATTTTATCCCTATGTCTTGTGAAGGCTCACGAGCTATGGTTGGAAAGATATCAATTATCTACAACTCTCATTTTTGGAGTTTTCCCAAATTCCCAAATAATGATGGGTTTATGGCCTTCTGAAGTCAGATCACCTGAAAATGTAACTTAAAAACATCTTTCTGGAGAGCTTCCACTTGGATGTGGCTCAAGGGCCCTTCTTGAGTTGTGTTTAACTTCACATATATTTTCCATATAACTTTTCATATGTCCTTCATAAAAACCCCATCATGTGGGCCCCACCTCAGCTTATGGTTACGACGGCTATATCTTTTAATGTATCATTCCAATCATACTGTACGAATTTCAAATATCATACTCATGCTATCCTCATGCTAATACAGTAAAAATTTCATCCTTTATACTTGTAATATTTGCTCCTCCTTGAGCTCACATTAAGCCGTCTACAGCCATAGTAACACGAAATTTTCTGGGGTGTAACATCCTTCCCCTCTTAGAAACATTCGTCCTCGAATGTTAAATGAAGACTAATACTCGTATCTAATTCCAACACTTACTAATATCACTCACCCCTTCACAATTCCTAAGATCCTTTTCGATACTTATCTTTCCTTCATAAGCTTCAGCTTTCCTTAACCTCATTGATGCTTTCAGTTATATTGATTTCTACGAGAGAAACATTACTCCCTTTTCTCAAACACATATAATCATGTTTTTTTCTCTTCCTTGTTTCATTCTTTACTCGTTTAAGCTTACTCTTGTTTTTTATACTAACTCACCTCTCGAATGACTCCTTGCTTATCATTGCTTCCCCTCTTAAGTTTCTTCTCATAATCATATCACATTAGTCTTAGTTCATCAACCTTACTTCTAATCCCCAAGAGAACTTAACTTAACTCTCGACTCACTTCTATATCCTCGAGTAATTTCAACCTAACTCTCAAACTCATTCGGAACCCATCTTATAACCCTTCTTTCAGTTGATTTACAACTATTATTAACCTTTCATTCTTCAGTTTACACTTGTGTATCTTACTGATCATAGCACACATATATATACTGATCACAATCAATTTTAACAAAATTTTGGCAGAACCTCCTCTGTAATTTGTACTACCCACCTGTACACAGCTAACCAACAAGCCTCACAGGGCAACAATCAAAATATATCAACATGCCTCACAGGGCCACAATCATATTACAACACCCTATACATACCTGTACAAATGCTCTTCACAATGGCATTCTCAATTCGATAAGAAGCATACCTTTCTTACTGCAATCCTTAACCTGCAGCACTTACCTCAAATAACAATCATTAATCATCCGAGAACTTACCTTTCTTACGAGCAATTCTAATTTCGCAATCATAGCTGCACTTTACAATCACTTAATCAAAATTCAAATCTTAAAGTTAGCGGCAAGGATTCAAGGCCTATAACACTACGCTATAGCACAATCTATGATCTGAATGAAGGGAAACAATGAAGTGCTAACAATCTGAATGTAGTATGATACAAAATGGAAGTTCCAAGGTGTAATATTCTTCTGTTAATACCCCCCCCCCCCTATTCAATGGTCCTATCGAATTCGTAAGTATTCTAACACACCCCAGGACTATCGTAGTAACCATATAACATATACTTATAACATATTCAGCGTAATTGTCCTATTTGTCCTTAATGATAACTCCATCTCAACATTTTGACTCAATTTACCATGTAATTTCCCTTAACTGACCTGCAGTATCACGAACACACTATTCTTGCTTACCTCTTACTCCTCTTTTTAAGTACCCAATTGGTTTTATTCTCGACATGTAAATACTTACAGGTTACATAACCATACTTGTGTGATTTGTATATGAACATCTAATCTTATTCGTAAACTTCCCTTCATTTGGTTCGTTCTATTTTACATATCTCATACATACCAAAACTCTTTTGTCTATTTGTTGTAACTTATCTTGTCATACTCTCTTCTTTCCTTTATTTGTCCCTTGATCATCACATCTTATATTCTACCATAGAAAAATTTATGTCCCTTCTTGTTTGTCACTTATAATCGCAATATCATTAACAAATGACTCTACAGTCAATTCTTTTGCCACTATTCCAGTATAGCATCGCTATCCTTTACAATATTCCTCGAGTTATTTGCTCCCAATGTCATGTTGTTCAAGGTCTTCACGAATGATTTTCAGTACAATCTCAGATACCTGCTTGATTTTTGTTCATTTATTTACTCTCTATTAGACTCATTTCTGCATAACTCTCACTTTTTGTTTTAGAGTCTATATCTGTCACATCTTAGGATTTATCGTTTCAATCTCTGCACCTGTATTTTCCTTACTCGCTTCCCCCCTTAAGGGACTTTCTTATACCATTCTCAAATCCGTTACCTCGCTTCTAATCTCAAATTCATGTATTCCTTTCGTCAATTCCCTTATTATACTGCATCATATTTATGTCATTTCCTATAATTTATAGCTACGGTAATTCATGTGTGAAGTCTTAACACACTCATCTTGCAGTTTTGCAACCAAGTAATACAACCAACAGAGAAACCTAAACAAGGATGTATTATACTTAGCTCAACCGTTAGTTATGAGTCAATGTCTACATCCGCTCCAATTAACAACTTCTGTCCCATAGGGATGCTCAAAATAGTAGTATGTCTAGATATCCGTACCATCCATGTAACGTCATTTATCCCATTCTTCGATACTCAGAGTTCACTTATAGCGCCATCCTTCCCTTTTTTTCCCATCTCAAGTTATTCCTCTCTTTCCCGTAATCGACTTATAGCAACCGTAAATGCATTTTTCTTAAACCCGCCATCTTTGGTTTGAAGGATCTAATTCTCATGCGCAACTAATACCCCTTATGCCTCATACTCTTTTGCTCTTGTGTTGCGCTCAACATTGATTTCAAAACCAATCATAATCATATCGTATTTGTCGTTGATGATAGCCTTGCTTTATCGCTTTATCGTCGTACAGTAAACTCATAACTCATGGCCACATTTTTCTTTCCAACTATTCCTCTATATACTTTACTCATTCTTTCTTGGTATAGGATATTCGTAGGAGATGAATCTTCCTTTTCTCATAATACGACTACTTCTTAAGCGCGTGTACTTCGTATATTTCCTTTTCTTTCTATATCCATACTTATTCATTTAAATTCATTCCTCCTCAATTTATCCTATTACCTCCCGTCTTATAATTAATCCTTTATTCCTCGCACAAGGAACCCTATTCTTAACCTAGGATCGCTTTGTCCTTTATAATATATTACTTCTATACAATCCATTCTTCGCTTCCAAAACTTATTCTGTTCATTCTGATCATCCCCTTTCATCCTTATTATGCTGATCCTTTTCCTAACAATCGTTCTATTTCGTTATTCATCTTTCCGTAATCTTGGTCTTTCACATCCAACCAAAGATATCACTCATGATATTGATTATGCAAATCATCAACTATTACTCTTTGTGCCATATCGCTTTTCTTTGATTTATTTTTTAAGTTGACTTCCTTTTTCCTTTGCTTGCCATCATTTTTGTCATTGCGAAACCTCTATGTTAGACCTTCCCCTAACAAGGTCTTATAAGCTTTCTTCTCTACTGCCCCATGGCTTGCTTATTGGTTTCACACTTGCATTCACTCTTTATTCATATAGAACATGTCACATCTTAAGTCATTTCCTCCCTATACTTTACTTACTTTGTATTACAGTTCTCGTTTTCATTATATCCTGATCATAATCGACTCTATAGAGTGCCACTTCGTGATCTCATTCGCAAGCCTGCTTATAAAATAGAATAAACCTCGTGAAGTAAGCATAAGACCTGTTACTTGTTACACCTCCCATTTTATTTCAAGTAGATTTTGGCTGATTGGCGGTGTATACCCTCGGTTCCGTAGTCCGCACCAGAGCTTTACTCATGAGATATTTTACGTTGTATGTGTACAGGAATATAAGTAGGCATCCTTGACATTATAGGGGAATTAGAAGTGAAACGAATCGAATCGGAGCAAAACGAGCGGTTCGAAGTGCGAAACCAGTCAGCATCGACGGCCACGTCGATGAGCCGTCGACTGGCACCGTCGACAGGGTTCTGAACTCAGACATCTCAGGTGGCGGTTCGACAGCCATGTCGACGGACCGTCGACACGTCGAGGACCATTGACCCGGCTCGTCGATCCGCGGACCTGGAAGTTTCCAGCCCTGTCTATAAATATGAGAACCCACGTTTTATTTCATTATTTTCCACACAAGGCAAATTCTATAGCTCTCTAGAACCCTCCAAAAACCCTCCCTCTATTTTCACAGCAATCTATACCAAAAAGCAAAGATCAAAGCCAAGAATTAAGGGATTCATATACTAAGAAGCCTACTAGGGTTTGTGGAGAGTGAGGATTACTTTGGCATGCAAGTGGAGGATTCCATTCTAATGGAGTAGAGTGACTCAAGGATTGTTCGAAAGTGCTTAAGGTGAGTTCTATTTTTATTTCCTATTATTGAGAGCATTGAGGGGTTGAAAGACTTGGATTATGGAAAAAAATAGAGTATAGAGCTCAAAGGGGGAAGTAATAGTAATCCTAAATAGTAGTTGACATGAATCATGGCTCTTGATGTATTATGAAAAGAATCTTGCTATAAATAATATTAAGAACATGGGAGAAACATAATAGGAGGACGAATGCAATATTGTATTTTGACCATGGCTATGGATGCCCTTGAAATGGGAGTAGGAGAATTGAATGATGTTTGGTTGATGAAGATTGTGGATTATGAGAGTATGAATGTTCTTACAAATGTTTGGGAGTTGTTATATGGTACGGGGAAGGTTGCAGAAACTAAGGAGATGTTGCCAAATTTTCATTAGCTTTAGTTCAAACATACTTATGTTATCGATTATCTAATTTTTGTACGAATTCCCTTGAAGGTAGAATCGTAAGTTAGAGAGGCACGCAAGTGAAAGATAGAGAGTTGAAGAGATACGAGGTATGTAAGGCTCATCCTTTCTTTTCTAAGGCATGATCCCGATGACATGAATCCCCCTATCTCTCCATGACCTTCTTACATCCCATGAACTATGAGTCTGTGTTATATAGAGCCTCTTATGAGATAAAAAGAATAAGAGATATATTATGAATATGATAAAGGTAATGATGAACCAAAGTCTAGAGATTCTAAAGCTTATGATACAATACTCTCACGATGTTCATGCTATGAATACGATATGACATTTTACGAGGCTAATGACCATCATACGATTCCTTGATGTTCATTGTTGCTAAACCCACCTTATGATGTTAATTCCTTCAAGGTGAGGTATGATGATCATGAATACTCCATACGAAAATCGGGGGTTCTCGACCTTATGTCACCCCGATATATGTTTAGATTATCTTCGAGTTCGAATGTATGTTTTATGAGATGTGTACGATGATGAGGTTACACCGTGTCAAGATGGCCGAACATGTCACCGCTAACACGGGCTGCTTACGATCCCATCGTGCCGGACATGTTACGGCTAGTGCGGGCTGCTTACGACACCACCGCGCCTGGAAGGCCGGACATGGCCACCACTAGTGGGAGGCGTATGATGGTTTCCCGGACGCGGGTTAACGACGAAGGTATGTGTGATATGACTAAAACGCGCACACACTCTTAAGAGTTAAGCAGGTTATATATTCATCTCATGTCTTATGATTATTCTATTATGCTCATTTTATTCATGTCTTACATACTCGGTCTGATACTCGTGCGCGTCCCTTTCTTTGGATGTGGTGGTCATGCCCACAAGTAGACAGGGAGGTGATCCAGAGTCATAGGAGCTATCAGCAGACTTTGAGAGCACTCCATTGTTCCGGAGGTGCCACTGATTACTATTTAGTATACATATATTTATATTTTTGGCACGACGGGGTCCTGTCCCGTCTTATGTCTAGTACTCTAGTAAAGGCTCGTAGATACGTACGTGTGGGTTGTTGGTGCCCATGGCGATGTCAGTGTACATTTTTGTATATCATTTTTGGTAGCTGCACAGGCTTATGTATACCTATGTATAGCCTTGGGGTATTTATATATATATATGTGTTCAGATTGAGTATGATGACTAGAAATATGAGCGGTGCTCGATAGCTAGCTCCGGGTACCCGTCGCGGCCCTAGTCGGGTCGTGACAAAAGTGGTATCAGAGCAGTTCAGTCCTAGGAAGTGTCTACGAGCCGTGTCTAGCAGAGTCTTGTTTATAGTGTATAGCGCGCCACACTTATAAAAGAGAGGCTGCGGGGCATTTAGAAAAAATGACTATTCTTCTTCTTATGAGATCGTGCGATAGAGCCATGTCATAAGATTTTCCTCCTCCCTAATTGTGTGTTATGATTTCAGCTATGCCGGTAAAGAGAAAAGCCACCGCCGCCCAGAAGGGCAAGGCTACAACGGAAAGGCAGATAGAAAGGGAGCCACCAACTAATGTAGAGGAAGGCGAATCACATAATGAGGCTCCATCAAACACCTCTCATACTCCGCCTATTGTAGAAGAACAAAAGGGGGCTTCAGCTCCCGCCCCTATGCCTCTAGTTCCTCCACCGGCTGCTTCGGGTCAACAAATGATCGGGGCTATTCGTCTATTGACACAGTTAGTTGCCGCTCAGGCACAGCGGTAGAGTACAGGTCTATGTGACAGAGCAATTAGTACTAGAGCCCGTAATTTCATGAGTTTAAATCCTCCAGAGTTTTTTGGGTCAAAGCCGGATGAAGACCCACAAGGTTTTATTGATGAAATATTGAGGACATTAAAAATTATTCATGCCTCCGAGACTGAATCGGTGGAGTTAGCATCTTATAGACTCCGGGAAGCGGCGATCTTATGGTATAATAATTGGATATCCTGAAGAAAAGAGAATGCGCCTCCTCCAGTTTGGCAAGAATTTGTAGATGCCTTCATCCGCCACTATTTGCCACCCGAGGTTCGTCGGGCTAGAGCGGATAAATTCTTGAATTTAAAGCAAGGAAATATGAGTGCCCGGGAGTATAGCCTTCACTTTAACTCATTGGCTAGATATGCTCCGACTATGGGAGATAGAGTGCATAGGTTTGTGAGAGGCCTAGGGCCACATTTGTTTAAAGATTTCTTGATAGCTTCATTACAGGCGGGGATGGATATCTCTCGCATTCAGGCCCATGCCCAGAATCTAGAAGAGCAGCAACATCCGCAAAGGGGTAAGCGGGATATTGATATAGGGCAAAGTAAGAGGGCCAGATCTATAGGTCTAGGTAGCGACTATAGAGGGGGATCGAGGCAGTCGTATTCCAGATATTCAGGCCAGTCAGCGACTAGTGCACCTCCTCGGTTTGCAGGCAGGAGATTGGACCACCCCGCTCATTCAGGATAGGGCCAGAGTTCGAGAGCCTCAGGTTCTCAGTTTAGGGGTGATTATAGTCAGAGGAGACCACTTGTCCCACGATGTTGCCAGTGCAGAAAGTTACATTCGGGCCCGTGTCGTCAAGGTACAGATGCTTGTTATGTTTGTGGATAGACTGGGCACGTGATGCGTGATTGTTACTCGAGGTATGGTAGAGGTGGGGTTCAGCCCACAGGGTCAGTAGCTGGTTCTTCTTCTTCTGTGCGCCCAATAGGGCAGACTTCCCAGAATCCAGCAGGACGAGGTAGAGGTAGAGGGTGAGCGTCCAGTTCAAGTGGTACTCAGCCCCGTATTTATGCTTTGGCTGGACGACAGGATCTTGAGTCCTCTCCGGATGTGGTTATAGGTATATTGACTATATTCTCTCATGATATTTATGCGTTGATATATCCGGATTCTACGTTATCTTATATTACTCCCTATATTGCTGATCGTATTACGGTGAAACCCGAGCCAATTAAACCTTTTGGGGTGTCTACTCCGGCTAGTGATCCCGTGATAGCTAGACAAGTGTACAAGAGTTGTGTAATTGTGGTATGTGAACGCCAAATCCAAGTTGATTTAATTGAGCTGAAAATGTTAGATTTTGATGTGATTATGGGTATGGATTGGTTGGCTTCATGTTATGCCAATGTTGATTGTCGAACGAAAGTAGTTCGATTTTAGTTTCCGGGAGAGCCCGTGCTTGAATAGAAAGGTAATACAGCGTCTCCTAGAGGTAGGTTTATTTCCTACCTTAAGGCAAGGAAGATGATAGCTAAAGGCTACATTTATCACCTAGTTCGAGTTCATGATACCGAAGTAAAGCCACCGGCTTTTCAATCCGTCCCGGTAGTGAATGAATTTCCAGATGTATTTCCAGATAAACTTCCAGGCCTTCCCCCGGAAAGAGAGATTGATTTTTCTATTGATGTATTGCCGGACACCAAGCCCATATCTATTCCTCCTTACCGAATGGCTCCGGCAGAATTGAAAGAGTTGAAGGCTCAATTGAAAGATTTGCTTGAGAAGGGATTTATTAGGCCCAGTTCGCCACTGTGGGGAGCACCTGTCCTATTTGTGCGAAAGAAAGACGGTTCCCTACGGATATGCATTGATTATAGACAATTGAATAAAGTGACGATTAAGAACAAATATCCGCTACCAAGAATTGATGATCTGTTTGATCAGTTACAGGGCGCCAAGTGGTTTTCAAAAATTGATCTAAGATCGGTTTATCACTAAGTGGGGGTTAGAGAAGAAGATATTCCTAATGGGTTAGAGAAGAAGATATTCCTAAAACAGCTTTCAGAACAAGGTATGGCCACTATGAATTTCGGGTAATGTCGTTTGGGTTGACAAATGCTCCGACAGTGTTTATGAACTTGATGAACAATGTATTCAGGCCACTCTTAGATCTGTTCATGATCGTGTTCATTGACGATATTCTTGTTTACTCTCGGACGGAATCTGAGCATGCGGACCATTTGCGTATTGTCCTTGGAATTCTTCGGACTTAAGAATTGTATGCAAAATTTTATAAATGCGAGTTTTGGTTGAATTCTGTGACTTTTCTAGGCCATGCTATTTCAGCTGATGGCATTCGAGTTGATACTCAGAAAATTGAGGCTGTGAAAACTTGGCAAAGGCCTACAACGCCCACGGAAGTTCGTAGTTTTCTGGGATTGACAGGTTATTATAGAAGTCTTGTGGAAGGATTTTCTTCCATTTCAGCACCATTGACGAAGCTAACTCATAAATCAGCGAAATTTCAATGGACGATGCTTGTGAAAGGCGGTTTCAAGAGTTAAAGAAGCAGTTGACTTCAGCCCCGATACCCCGACACTCCCGAGAAGGACCGTACGATTATGTTGTGTATTGTGATGCCTGCGGCATTGGGTTAGGATGTGTATTGATGCGGCATGGTAAAGTCATTGCTTATCTTTGCGAGGCGATTGCGAAAACATGAAAAGAACTATCCAACTCATGATCTTGAATTGGCTGCGGTTATTCATGCACTAAAGATGTGGAGACATTACTTGTATGGTGTTCATGTTGATATTTATACGGATTACAAGAGTCTCCAATATATCTTCCAGCAGAAGGAGTTAAAACTTTAATAGAGACGGTGGTTGGAATTATTGAAAGATTATGATGTGAGTATTTTATGTCACGACCCAACCCCGTTGGCCGTGACTAGTGCCCGAGCTGGGCACCCAAACATGTTCCTTAACCAAAATCACATACAGATAGCTCATACATAAACAAAGATCAGACGTTGTCTCAAACTGTCGCAAACGCAAACATCTATATATATCACGGAAGCCGGCAAGGCCATCATATGGCGCAACGTCCCAAAATATACATACAAACGCAAGCCGACAAGGCTGCCATGGCGAAGGGACCGCCCACAACATATACCATACGAACACAATCCAAACAGGAATATTCACAACCCACATACATGTCTACAGACATCTAAACAGAACAACAGAATCATATGACGGGACAGGGCCCCGCCGTACCCCTGAACAAATATATACATATGCACGGAAGAGTATATATACCAAAATATGGCTCCGAGAACAAAGGGAGCACTCCAAACGACGAGTAGGTGTCTAAGGCCGGCGGATCACCGAAATGGACGTACGCCACGCGGGCATGAAACGCAGCCCGAAGAAAGGGGTCGGTACGGAATGTGTGCGAGTATGCAAAGCAGCAAATATAGTAAACAGAAACATAATCGAAATAAGAGATACAGAAAATAAGTACAATATGCAGAATGTCAAAATATTTAGTTTCAAAATACAAATCATGCATGGGATTCAGGAACTATGGTCGCCCGCCCGTCATTGGCGCCATAACACATCATACTCCAGAAGATTTCATATCTCCGAAACCCGACATATCACAACATCAAATATACACGGTACCCGGCCCTCTAGCGAGGGGCTCGGCCCCGAACCGGACACATCATAACACCAAATATACACGGTACCCGGATTCCTTTAGTTTGAGGGACTCGGCGAGCCGGACACATCATACTCCGATATATAACATAGTGCGCACGATCACAACCGGCCCGGACTCGGCGAAAGATCGACAGAATGCACGAGCGAGTCGTGAGTAACCATATGCATAAAAATCATTATTACAAACTCAACGGATCGGTGGACTAACCATACTCGGGGTCGGGACGAAAGCCATACTAAGTTCTTTCAAAAGCCATCGAACTATACAAAGGAAAGTCGCGGGACCCACGGACGAGCGTCAACCCAATCCGAGCCCGCCTATGGGAGGTATAGTCATAATACGCTACAGAACCTCCTACGAGCATATCGAGGCGATCCGGTTCTGTCTACGAAAGTTACGACCCCTTTTCAACGTAGAACTTTTAAGAACAAATCTTTTTATGCAATATTTGAAAACCAATTATTCCAAAGACATAGGGACCATTATTCAATTACCTTACGGATATCAAAGTTCAAAAGTAAATAAGAATCGTAGACATACTACGATCGCAAGAATAGAGTTATCCGAAGCTCGTAGCACGGCACTTACAACTACGACATGCCAAGAGAAAGAAAGGTTAACTTTACATACCTCGTCCGCTCTCAAGGCTAATCCAATCCTAAGTCTCGGACTCTCCAAGATCTACACAACATCATTAAATACCAATGTTAACTATAGGCATTTAGGAGTTCATTTCCAAACTAACACTTAATTCTACGGAAATTTGGGCAGCATTTCCCCTGTAAATACAACAACCCCGAGAATTCAACTCGGCCAAATTCATCAACAACAACACCAACAACGAACTTCTGTCACGACCCAACTAGGGGCCGCGACGAGTACCCGATACTTGTACCGGGCACCCCCTTGTCATATGTCTTATTCCTATTACTAAGTGGGCCGTATGAACACTAGCGTTTT
>NW_026726848.1:0-46621 GCF_029784015.1 Lycium ferocissimum
CGTCTTTCCCCCCCAAACCTTTGTCCGAATTTGGGGCGGGGGGGGCCTTAATAAAAATTTTCGAAAAACTTTCGTAGCGGGTCCCACCCGGTCTAAAACTATACAATTATCTTTATATTACGAATCCTTAATGTCTATTTCCATCTGTATATATATAGGTCTCAAATGCTTTTCCTTACTCCCGACCCCCGAAGGAAGAAATCACGCAATATAGAGAGTATGAATCTATCATACATATTTCTCAAAAAAGATTAATAATACACCTGGGCCCCACGTTTGGTGCCACACGGGCCCTGGGGTAGTTAGAGCATATACGCGGTTCGAGGACAGCTAGCGGAGCTCGCTCCCCCCCTCTCCCCGCACTCGGCAGTGCGCATACCTGCCCCTGGGGCGGTGGATCTTGAAGGAGAAGATAGCGGTAGGCCAGAGTAGGCTGGGGAAAGCACCACCCCCTGCGGGCACTCCCCCTAATGTGGCCACGACGGCCACACGAGAAACAAAGCCGGTGGCGAGACGACACTCTCCCGGATGATGCCCACGTGGGGAAAACGAGGCATAGATAGCCTCGTCAGTGAACCCTTGCTTTGTTGTGAATCCAAGGCCAGAACTCGGCCGCTCCAGCGGACGCCCGTCTAAACATCTGCGACGATTGTGTCCGGTCGGCGGAGGAAAAAATTGCAGGACTCTTGGGCCCGTCCGCCTCGGGAACTCGGAATACTCGCAAATCGCCCTTTTGGGGCCCGTCTCCTGCTCCGCCTCTCTACGGAGACCCCTCCTTATGCATCCTCTCACACCTGTGCTTGGGCCTGTACGGGCGATGCCCCATTACCGGTCTCTGTGCCATCGCCGTTAACGATCAACCAAATAGGGGTCCAACCCTATCACGTACCGGTCATTCACATCCTCCCTATCCCCTACGATCGTCGGTGCATATCGGCCGGAGAGTCAAACTCCAAATTATCTCTCGAATACTCCTCCTCTCTGCTTTAAGCCAAAAAAGTCAACCCTCGCCGCCGCGGCTCCCGTGGTAAAAATGGCGGAGGAAGGGGGTCGTAAATTCATCCCATGTGGCTGGGGAAGCACTCTCACCCCTGGACAGCCCCCAGGACTCATACCAATTGTCACACCCCGACTTTACTAGGGTGTGATGGGCACCCGACCCCATATTCGGAGCCGAGCGAACCCTCGGACTCTTAGTACACACATGCTCTCTTGGAATCATAAGACAAAGTAAAGTGAAATACATAGTAAAATTTTTCAAAATCTTTTCGTCGTTTCTCAAGTAAACGCAGTTTGTAAATATGAGGGCTCCGTAAAAAAAAAAAATATCCCCGGGGAACTCGTTTTGGGCGACACTCAGACCCACGACTCGTCTGCAAAGTCTCTACGTAATCATGGACCATAGCACGTGTGGTGACTCGGCAACCTCCGGGGCGGAGTTGAGCTGCCAACATTGTGAACATCTTTTATAATGACCTACTCGTCGGGAGGGTACCGCGCGGCATGAAACGCGGCGCCCACAAGAAGGGCGTCGGTACGAATAATGTACCAGTATGTAAGGCATAGACGGTAACATAGAAAGAGATATGATCATGTGCAACAACGAAGAGAAGTAAAGCACGTCATGTGGGAGAAGTATCCTACACTGGAATATATCGGGTAAGGGGCGCGCTCTAAATACCTACGTAATATCATAATATACTACAAGCAATACCATGCAGAATATCACATAAGATAATTATACAATACCTAGCTATTATATCATAACATACCGCGCAAATACCCCGTCGGTAATATCACGTACCGGCATACAAATCATTATTACAAACCCAATAGAATAACCAAAGCGTACTATTATTTTCAACCTAAGGAAATAGTCAAATCAAATTTTCTCCGAATGTCACTCGAAAACGTATCCGTAGAACTTCGAAATCATAATCCCGTATCAAAATCACATGCGTATGAGCAAATAAATAATTAAGTTACCTTAAAATCCGATGACCAAATAAAATGAAGTAAAATACATAGCAAATTTTTTTTTTCAAAATCTTTTCGTCATTTCTCAAAGTAAATACGTAGATTGAAAATATGAGGGCTCCGTATAATAAAACACGTCAACCCGGAGAAACTCTTTTAAGGTTGACACCTTAGACCCACGACTACTCGCAAAGTCTCTAATACGTAATCATGGACCATAGCACGTGTGGGCTCGACTAATAAAACTCTCCAGGGCGAGTGGAGCTTGCCAACATTGCTGGAACATCTTCTATAATGACTTCTACTCGTCTGGGGGTACCTGCGCGGCATGAAACGCAGCGCCCACAAGAAGGGGCGTCAGTACGGATAGTGTACCGAGTATGTAAGGCATAGACGGTAACATAGTAAGAAATGTATATATGAACAATAACCGCATAGAAACATAGAATATGTCATGTCGAGCTGTGACCTGTACATAGGAATCATATACTGCATAGAGAACATAGAACATAGCATAGGATAGCAGAGTAACCTGTGCATATGAGTGCCCCTGGGGGCGGATGTCATGCATGCTTATTTGGTCATATCGGGTCATAGTACCGCGCGAGACGGCTCGCCCACATAGCGCCGAATACTCCGGCTACTCCGCCATAAATCCCGCGTCCGGCATCCCGCGTCCGGGATGATAAGCCAGCTGACCAGGTGGCAATGAAACATAGTTCCTTCCCAAATTCCAAGTATTCAAGTATCCCATCCCCCCAACCCATGTTCATATTTAGCATGCAAGAGAGCCCAAGGAAATCATGTATTTATCGGAGTGACGTAAGGTCGGAAACCTCCGATCGCATTATGAAGTAATCATGGTCGCTTTGTCTCACCTTGAAGGAACGATAATCATAAGGCGAGACTCGTCAACGTAGAACATGTCATAGCATATCGAGTCATAGAATCATAGTTGTCATAGAATCATAGGCATCATAGCATCATAGAATCATAGTCATCATAGAACCATAGCCATCATAGAATCATAGGCATCATAGGACCATAGTATTCGTAGGATCATAGCATTCATAGGATCACAGTCTTCATAGGATCGTAGTCGTCATGGAATCATAGTATTCATAGGATCATAGGCATCGTAGAATCATAGTCAATTGCTTTAGTTATTAAGACTTTCAATATTGTAAAAGCGGGTTTTTTTGAAGAAAAAGAATATTTTGGAAAACATTTGTAAACTTTTAGAAAAGAAAATTATGCATTGGGGTTAAGGGTTTAGTTAAAACAATTCTTATTTAGTAGTCGAAATAATATCCAAAAGTTTTCTTTAGCTGTAATATTGAAATAAACCGAAGGGAGCCATAGGAGGAAATTAGGGAATAGTGGGCCCACCTCGAGTCAAATGAGGCGGCGAACACCATTTACATATAACACGTTTCATGACAAGACGTATGAGAGCCTTAGGGCTTACGGATCCTATTCATGCAAGTTCTAGGTGTCTAGACAATTCTTTCGACTATTCATAGACATTTAGTTCAATTCTCCGAATGAATAGTAATCAAATTTCAATCTCGGATTTCTAGGATCAGAGTAATCCCCGAGACACGTATTCAAGCCTATTACATCTAAGACATGCCAAAGAAAGAAAGTGAAGCCTTACATACCTTTTCCGCTTCTTACGCTTCTCCAAATTCGAGCTCCAAATCCGCCAAAAATCTACAAATGGTCGCATTTACCAAACCTTAGTTAAGGGCATTTATGAGTCGATTCTTTAAAGCAACACTTTGTCATCGTCGAAATTTCGACAAAGATTTCCCCTGTAAATACACCGTCCCGAGAATATGGCTCGGCCCAATTTAACAACAACAATCCGAGAATGGAACTCGGCCACAATATCAACAACAAAACCAACAATAGCATCTCCAAACATATACAATTTGATTCAATAACATTTCATTCACCTTCAAATAAACTACGCTCATTCAAACTCACCTTATTGATTGCTCGTTCAATATTATTCCGAGGCCTTTCAAACATGATTTAAAAACGTTTCAAACATTCCATATGATATTCCAAACAACCCAAGCCATAGGCTAATTTACCCGAAATTCTTCAACTACACTAGAACATCCACAATACATTCCTTTCTTTCAATTTCATAAATTATCGACAATTCCATATGTTAGCAACTTCATTTCCATCAATACAAGAATCTATATTAAATTCATATAAATCTTCCAAATCAGCCCGCAATACTACAACTTCAACATGAGTCACCAAACATTCATTTTACATCATAATATTCACAACAACATCACTAGAACACTAAATAACATTAACTCATCTTTTATACACAACAACCCATACATTCGGCCAACATCCAACATCCATGATTTCATGTATTCCATCCATTACAACACATTACAACACATGCAAATCACCTAGGAAAACATATAAACAAGATTAATCTCACCTTTTCCATTCAACTTGTCACTCGGCTAGAATTCCAAATCGCAACAACGAGCGGCTTTCTTCCTCCAACAACCATTCCATGTCGTAAAGAACCTTCCAATTAGTAGGGAAACATGATGAAACAATTTTTTTTGATCAAGCTTATGGGGCTGGTTCGGCCAGCCCCTCAACTTGGACGTTTTTCCTCTTCTTCATTTCTCTTCACTTTCTTGAAATTTCTAGGAGTCACAATTGATTAAGATGACTAATTGTCATCTTATACACATATATATATATATATAAGTATATGCACATGGCTGATCATGTGCTCTTCTTTTCTTTTCTTTTTTTTTTCTTTTCCACCAAACTTCTCCATTTTTCTAGATTTTTCCTTAAGTCACCAAAGATGAATTTTGCTCACTTTGTCATCTTTTTAATCACATGTGCTTGCATCATGTGGGCCATAGTCCACTTTGAATCTTTTCCACAATTCATGCATGAAAATTTTCCAAATTCCAAATTTGCCCTTAATAGTCTACGACAATAATATTTGTAAGCGACTTGCGCATTCAACCACAACCGGAAAATTGTGACCTCGTCCTTAACCTCCCGCCATTGTCTTAAAATATTCCAACGTACAAAATGCGGGATATAACATCCTTCCCCCCTTTTGGAACATTCGTCCTCGAATGTTCGACTGGTCCTACAGGCTCTCATAAGCACCTCGGGGGAGCTCCCTTTTCAAAGCTATTTCCATCCTTCATATTAGCTCTTAAGCTATCCAATACCGTTCTCTTTGTCATACTCTTTTTCTTCATATACGTCCATTCTCTGGCGTCGCACTACTCAAAGTTTGTGCGAACTCCTCATATTCCCTTAAACATTATCCGGACTTCTATCCGCTCATTGTCGGTTTCCCCGACCTTACCAATTCACTTTAGTAAAAGGGTCTCCTTAGCAGCTCAAGTGTTCATATCAAATACGTTACCGCATCAACTGTCTATACCTCATCCTTACATTTCTCTCACCTGCTTCCCCCCTTTTGGGGCGCACCTATACCATTATTCATTTATACTTCGTCTCATACCTTCATTCCCAATCTCAATCTACAGTAGAATAATAACAGCTTACTTGGCAACACTTGCACCATTTACTCTTGCTATCATTCGAACTTCGGTACCCTTACTCGATTAATGCCTTTTATACCATAACTTCGGTTGCTGGAATCCACATGTCCACCGATACCATCATATTTGAGATGTCCTACACCTTCACATATACATGTATTCAATTACTACCAACTAGCCCACAAAATACGTCCAAACGCTATTCAAGCCTATCCTAGTTTTAGGGCTGTGATGCACTTCCTGTCTCTTCACCAAGCAAGTTTGCCTCGTCCTGCGTGTCTTCTTATGGTCTCCAACCATCCCGTATATCTTAGTTTCCCTTAGGCTACCCTAACCTCTCATGTGTCTCTTAGGTCTGAATATATAAAATTTCTCGTAACTTCCCAGGGGGTCACCCATCGTAGAATTGCTCCCACCTGAGCACGCTTAACCTCGAAACTCTGGTAGAATCGGTGTCTTAACGCCGATATAATCGCGTCCACTTCCTCGTATAACCTTTATTACATATCCTGGGGCAAGTCGAAGTCTTACCGATTCTGGAATATTTTCATAACACGTCCTTTCTTTGAAATTACTATTTTGCCCTTTTCAGTTCCGAATGTTCACCTTTCACTTGTGTGCATAACCACTTCTTATCCTGGGCCTCCAGGTTCCCGAGGTAGCGATCGCACCTTCGTCGTCATGCCAAATCCATAACCCTTCTTGAAACATCGCATCTCGTTTATTGTCTGTTTATCGTATTTCCTTTTTCACGCTTCTTTCTCTTAGACATGCCCATTTACGGTAGGGCCTTCTTTATTATCTTCACTATTCAGATCCGCACACAGCAGTTATTAGCAATACCTTGCAGGCTTACATATGTATACGACTCATCTCAGCTATACCGAGCCCCCAGCTTCGGGTGGCAGAACAGAACATCAATACTTGTCCTTGTAACTTTCCATATCACTTCTCACTTTCTTTCGTCGTAGGTAAGGCCTGCATAGGAGATTCCATTTTCCTAGGACTTGGCTCTATCGCACGATCATAGGACAGAAAGAAGGTCAACAGTTCCTAAATGCCCCGCAGCCTCCTGTTTATAAATGTGGCCGGCTTCACACCTATAAACAGGACTCTACCGGACACGACTTTGCAGACAACCCTTGGACCGACCTGCTCTGATACCACTTTGTCACACCCCGACTTTGCTAGGGTGTGATGGGCACCCGACCCCGTGTACGGAGCCGAGCGAACCCGCTAACTCTTATTACACATATGAACTCTTTGGATTCTTAAGACAAAATGAAGTAAAATACATAGCAAATTTTTTTTTTTTTTTTCAAAATCTTTTCGTCATTTCTCAAAGTAAATACAGATTGAAAATATGAGGGCTCCGTATAATAAAACACGTCAACCAGAGAAACTCTTTTTAAGGTTGACACCTTAGACCCACGACTCTGTCTGCAAAGTCTCTAACTGTAATCATGGACCATAGCACGTGTAAGCTGACTCAAAGAACTCTCCAGGGCGAGTGGAGCTTGCCAACATTGCCGGAACATCTTCTATAATGACTTCTACTCGTCTGGGGGTACCTGCGCGGCATGAAACGCAGCGCCCACAAGAAGGGGCGTCAGTACGGATAGTGTACCGAGTATGTAAGGCATAGACGGTAACATAGTAAGAAATGTATATATGAACAATAACCGCATAGAAACATAGAATATGTCATGTCGAGTCCGTGACTCGTACATAGGAATCATATCTTGCATAGAGAACATAGAACATAGCATAGGATAGCGAGTAACCCGTGCATATGAGTGCCCCCGGGGGCGGATGTCATGCATGCTTATTTGGTCATATCGGGTCATAGTACCGCGCGAGACGGCTCGCCCACATAGCGCCGAATACTCCCGGCTCGCCATAAATCCCGCGTCCGGCATCCCGCGTCCGGGATGATAAGCCACCGACTGGTGGCAATGAAACATAGTTCCTTCCCAAATTCCAAGTATTCAAGTATCCCATCCCCCAACCCATGTTCATATTTAGCATGCAAGAGAGCCCAAGGAAATCATGTATTTATCGGAGTGACGTAAGGTCGGAAACCTCCGATCGCATTATGAAGTAATCATGGTCGCTTTGTCTCACCTTGAAGGAACGATAATCATAAGGCGAGACTGTCAACGTAGAACATGTCATAGCATATCGAGTCATAGAATCATAGTTGTCATAGAATCATAGGCATCATAGCATCATAGAATCATAGTCATCATAGAACCATAGCCATCATAGAATCATAGGCATCATAGGACCATAGTATTCGTAGGATCATAGCATTCATAGGATCACAGTCTTCATAGGATCGTAGTCGTCATGGAATCATAGTATTCATAGGATCATAGGCATCGTAGAATCATAGTCAATGCTTTAGTTATTAAGACTTTCAATATTGTAAAACTGGGTTTTTTTGAAGAAAAAGAATATTTTGGAAAACATTTGTAAACTTTTAGAAAAGAAAATTATGCATTGGGGTTAAGGGTTTAGTTAAAACAATTCTTATTTAGTAGTCGAAATAATATCCAAAAGTTTTCTTTAGCTGTAATATTGAAATAAACCGAAGGGAGCCATAGGAGGAAATTAGGGAATAGTGGGCCCACCTCGAGTCAAATGAGGCGGCGAACACCATTTACATATAACACGTTTCATGACAAGACGTATGAGAGCCTTAGGGCTTACGGATCCTATTCATGCAAGTTCTAGGTGTCTAGACAATTCTTTCGACTATTCATAGGCATTTAGTTCAATTCTACTGAATGAATAGTAATCAAATTTCAATCTCGGATTTCTAGGATCAGAGTAATCCCCGAGACACGTATTCAAGCCTATTACATCTAAGACATGCCAAAGAAAGAAAGTGAAGCCTTACATACCTTTTCCGCTTCTTACGCTTCTCCAAATTCGAGCTCCAAATCCGCCAAAAATCTACAAATGGTCGCATTTACCAAACCTTAGTTAAGGGCATTTATGAGTCGATTCTTTAAAGCAACACTTTGTCCTGTCGAAATTTCGACAAGATTTCCCCTGTAAATACACCGTCCCGAGAATATGGCTCGGCCCAATTTAACAACAACAATCCGAGAATGGAACTCGGCCACAATATCAACAACAAAACCAACAATAGCATCTCCAAACATATACAATTTGATTCAATAACATTTCATTCACCTTCAAATAAACTACGCTCATTCAAACTCACCTTATTGATTGCTCGTTCAATATTATTCCGAGGCCTTTCAAACATGATTTAAAAACGTTTCAAACATTCCATATGATATTCCAAACAACCCAAGCCATAGGCTAATTTACCCGAAATTCTTCAACTACACTAGAACATCCACAATACATTCCTTTCTTTCAATTTCATAAATTATCGACAATTCCATATGTTAGCAACTTCATTTCCATCAATACAAGAATCTATATTAAATTCATATAAATCTTCCAAATCAGCCCGCAATACTACAACTTCAACATGAGTCACCAAACATTCATTTTACATCATAATATTCACAACAACATCACTAGAACACTAAATAACATTAACTCATCTTTTATACACAACAACCCATACATTCGGCCAACATCCAACATCCATGATTTCATGTATTCCATCCATTACAACACATTACAACACATGCAAATCACCTAGGAAAACATATAAACAAGATTAATCTCACCTTTTCCATTCAACTTGTCACTCGGCTAGAATTCCAAATCGCAACAACGAGCGGCTTTCTTCCTCCAACAACCATTCCATGTCGTAAAGAACCTTCCAATTAGTAGGGAAACATGATGAAACAATTTTTTTTTGATCAAGCTTATGGGGCTGGTTCGGCCAGCCCCTCAACTTGGACGTTTTTCCTCTTCTTCATTTCTCTTCACTTTCTTGAAATTTCTAGGAGTCACAATTGATTAAGATGACTAATTGTCATCTTATACACATATATATATATATAAGTATATGCACATGGCTGATCATGTGCTCTTCTTTTCTTTTCTTTTTTTTTTTCTTTTCCACCAAACTTCTCCATTTTTCTAGATTTTTCCTTAAGTCACCAAAGATGAATTTTTGCTCACTTTGTCATCTTTTTAATCACATGTGCTTGCATCATGTGGGCCATAGTCCACTTTGAATCTTTTCCACAATTCATGCATGAAAATTTTCCAAATTCCAAATTTGCCCTTAATAGTCTACGACAATAATATTTGTAAGCGACTTGTCCCCAAAGCTCGCATTCAACCACAACCGGAAAATTGTGACCTCGTCCTTAACCTCCCGCCATTGTCTTAAAATATTCCACAACAACATTCAAGAGCATTCTAAGCAAATCATACAATATTTTCAACAATCCAACCATGGCTCCAATCCACAACCGAAATCAGCCCCCAAACCCGAGAACCTCACTTTAACACATTCCTTATTTTCAAATCATGATTTTGCATCCACAACTCACATTCTAACAATGCCATTCTCATCAACATACAAATTACATTAAATACACAATAACCTCCAAATCAGTCCGCAACCAACACAACATCAATTGAGTCATTAAACATTCATTCCCAACATAGAATTCATAACGACGACGCTTAAAACATTAAGCAATATTAATTGCTCATCGTCATATAATATGACCCATTTTTCGTCCAACATACCAATATGCACATATGGATAATTCTCATTCATTATTCACCCTACAATGATCATAACATACTAACTAAACCTTAATTCATCACTCAAACATAACACAACACACACACACTTTACACGCCCAACCCTCATAGATATAGCCTCAACTTCAACATACTTTATTTCATGATTTTCATCCATATTAACATACTACAACATACATACAACCTTTATAACACATAAAACATAATGAAATCTCACCTTTCTTCTTCAACTCCCCAACTTGCCTAGGGTTTGCGATCTACACAACGGGTGTTTGGATGACCCGAACAATGCTTCCACGCTACTTAGGGACCTCAAAATAGTGGGTTTACATCAACAAAATATTTTTAGGAGAGCTTAAATGAAAGTTGGTTTTCCTAGCCTCTTGGCCGAGAGCTTCAATGCCCTTCAACTTCTTGTTTTTTTTTTTTTTTTGTCTAAGTGTTGAAATGAAAATCGAAGACTAGTGGTCATCTTTTGATATTTTATGAAGTGCACACTTTCCCCCTTGGCCCACACAAGTGTTGGACCAATTAAAATTGTCCACAATTTGTGTGGGCCAACTCCACACTACACGGCTAGAATCAAGAAAAGGTGCATGATTTCCAAGTTCCATTTATTCCATTTTTGGTCCCAAATTTTCCTAATTGTTCCATGCCAACAAATTCATGCACAACTTATGTCTCACAAAAAAATCAAAGGTCCAAAGTCTCGACTTTGCATCCTGAAATGGTTTGGTCCCTAGCTTACCATAGTTAATCCGGATTGTTCCAATGCATAAAATACGGGATATAACAAATAGGCTCGGTATCCGGCAACACATCAATGGCTAAGTCAATCTCCCTTTCTGGAGGAAGGCCTGGAAGTTCATCTGGAAATACATCTGGGAATTCATTCACTACCTAAGCATTGGAAAGTTGGTGACTTTGCTTCGTATCACGAACTCGGACTAGATGATAAATATAGCCCTTAGCGATCATCTTTCTTGCTTTAAGGTATAGGAAATAAACCTACCTCTTGGCGTTGCCGTATTCTTTCCATTCAAGCAAGGGCTCTCCCGGAAATTGAAATCGGACTAATTTCATTCGGCAATCAACATTAGCATAGCATGAGGCCAACCAATCCATACCCATTATAACATCAAAGTCTAGCATTTCTAGCTCAACCAAATCAACTTTGGTTTGGCGATCACATATCACAATAATACAATCTTTATACACTTGTTTAGCTATCACGGGATCACCAACCGGAGTAGACACCTCAAAGGGCTTAATTGGCTCGGGTTTTACCCTAATACAATTAGCAACATAGGGGATAATATATGATAACGTGGAACCCGGATCTATCAATGCATACACATCATGAGAAAACACAGTCAATGTACCTGTAACCACATCTAGGGACGACTCAAGATCTTGCCGTCCGGCTAAAGCATACAAGCGGGGCTGTGTGGCACCTGAAGTAGATACTCCCCCTCGGCCTCTACCTCGGCCTCGCCGGAACTCGGGAACCCGCCCGGCAGACGATCGATGAAGAATCCGCCGCTGATCCTCGTGGCCGGGTCCCAGCTCGCCGCTCATCGACGGCAATCTCTCATCATATGCCCCACCGACCACAAGCATAACAAGCATCCGAACCCCCGGCGCACCGGCCCGTAATGTAATCTACCGCACCGGCCGCATCGCGCATCGGATGTCTCTCGACTATAATCTCCCCAAACCGAGAACCGGGCCCCTTGAACTCGTCCCCGTCCCGAACGGAAAGAGCGATCAAATCTTCGTCCGCAAATTGGGGAGGTGCACTCGTCGGCCGATCGACCCGAGTGCCTAGAAAATGTCCGCCTCGATCCCCCTCTATAATCACTACCGTGCCCGTGCCCATAGACTGCCCTTTTGCCTTGCCCTCTATCAGCATCGCGGTCGCCTCTTTGCGAGGGTTGTTGTCCCTCAAGATTTTGGGCATGGGCTTGAATAAGGGAAATATCCATTCCGTCTTGCAATGAAGACGTTAAGCACTCCTTGAATAAATATGGCCCTAAGCCACTCACGAATCTGTGCACCCGATCTCCCATATCGGCCACCATAGTAGGAGCATATTTAGCCAAAGAATTAAGTTGAAGGCTATACTCCTGGGCGCTCATGTTACCTTGCTTCAAATTTAAAAATCTATCCGCTCTAGCTCGGCGGACCTCGGCAGCAAATAATGACGAATGAAAGCATCCACAAATTCTTGCTACACTAGAGGAGGGCGCATTCTCTTGCCTCGATGCTATCCAATTATTATACCATAAAAATCGCCACATCCGAGGTCTATGATGCCAACTCCCGATTCGGTCTCGGAAGCATGGATAATACGCAACGTTCTCAACATTTCATCAATAAAGCCTTGCGGGTCTTCATCCGACTTTGACGAAGAATTAGGAGGATTTAGGCTCGTGAAGTCACGGGTTCTAGTACTAGGTCGAACGATCATGGGCCGTATTTTGCCTTTGCAGGCGGCAACCAAGCTGCGTCAATAAATGAATGGCCTCGGTCACTTGTTGACCGAAGTAGCCGGTGGAGGATGCGGAGTGACATAGAGTCGGGAAGCAAGTTCTTCTTGCTCTTCCGTAATAGGCGGAGTAGTGGAGGCATTAGATAAGGCCTCATGATGTGATTCTCCCTCATCTATATTCATAGGCGACTCTCTTTCTGCCCGCCTTTTCATAGTAGTCTTGCCCTTCTGGGCGACTTTAGCTTTCCCTTTTGGTGGCATTTCTGAAATCACAACATACTCATTAGGGAGGATTTAAATCTTATACTTGGCTTTATCGCACGATCTCATATGAAGAAAGATGGTCATTTTTCCTAAATGCCCTGTAGCCTCCCGTTTATTAGCATGGCGCGCAACACACCATAAACAAGACTCTACTAGACACGGCTCGTAGACACCTGGATCGAAGGGCTACGATAGCTACTTCGTCATCACCGGCCGAACTACGAACCCGACGGTGTGTCTGGGGCTAACGCCGAACACCGCTCATCTTTACTTATACGCTTTCTCGTTCATACTATATGCCCATAATCATATAAAACTATCATCATTAGCAACACATTTACTTATATAAACGTAAATAGCCCGGCTATCAAAATAATATATATATATATATATATATATATATATATATATATATATATATGAAGACCATGGGACCATACTACCCACACATGCGTATCTACGAGCTCTCTTGGAATACTAGACATATGGACGGACAGACGGGACCGTCGTGCCCACCCGATCATATATATACGTATATGTACCAAAAGAATAATCAATAACTTTCTACGAAAAATGGAGTGCTCTCAAATCGACCGCTGGGGCTCCTACGTACGGATCACCTCCTGTCTACTCCGTGGGCATGAACACGACATCCGAAGAAAAGGACGCGCACGATTATTGTACCGAGTATGTAAGGCATAAACAATAATAAGATATCAATGAAATAAGGAGGCATCAATAAGGATCAATCAGAATCGATCGAATCATAAAGGAGAAGCTGATACGTGGCTTACTTTCATACCCATCATCATATCATGTATGCATAAATATATGCCATTTGCCCGACCATATAGGTGCGGTGTGATAATTAACATCGATATTAGTGATTAGCATTAGCCCGAGTACAGGCCTCCCCGCGTCCGGGTATCGTCCTCGCCGCCCACTAGTAGTGTACGCCCATGCCATATAGCCATGGTGTATAGCTGCCCGCCTTGGCGGTGACTGCTCGGCCAAATAGGCGCGGTGTAATATCATTATGTGCTCATCAGAATATGCTTGTCATCACATGCGTATCATAATATTCTTATCATAACATGCTTATCATAACTCATCGTAGTACATGCATAGAGACTCATAGACAATCATACTCTATCGGGGTGACGTAAGGTCGTGGACCCCCGACTTCATTATAGGGCATTCGTAAGTGTTTACCTTTCCTGCCAGAGGAACAACATAAGGTGAGTGTATACAATGATCAACATCAATGGGCTATGGATAGCTTCATTAGCTTAACTGAAACATCATATCATAGGCTATAGCATCTCTAGACTTAGCTTGTCGTTAACGTTGTCATAATCGTAGCATATCTCTTATCTCGTGTGTCTATTCATGAACAAGGGCTCATAGTCTTCTTGAAGATGGAACATTCACAAGAAAGAGGAAATCATGCCATAGGACTCATGCCTTAGAAAGAAAGGACTAGCCTCACATACCTTTGTCGCTTAACTATTCTATCGCTTGCTCGTTCTCCTTTAATGCTTGCGTCTTTACCTTCAAGAGAGTTCGTATTGTCATTAGCTATATCATCGTGAAAACGTACTTATTAAGGCTATAGAAAATTGGGCAGCATTTCCTTTGTTTATACTACTTTCCTCCATATTCCATATCAACTCCCAACATTCATAACAACGATCACAATATCGTAAACAATAGGCATCGTCTAATTACATTGCTCACAATTCATAATTTCACTACAATTCTCCATAACTATGACAAAAGTCCATCATCGCATTCCTTCTCATACAATACTCATTTCATGTTCTAAACGTCATTTATAACGCATTTGTAACATCAACACAATCATTTTCATGATTCATTCCAACTACTATTCCACAATGACATTTTTCACCCATTTAAGACCCATTTTCTATTCTCTTCTACCATTCATGTGTTTCAACTTATTAATACCTCAAATAACATGAAAAGGTCATGAAACTCACCTTAGATGATGGAGGAATAGGCCTTGATTGATGATACACTTTTTGCACAAAAACCTTATTTCATCTCTCTTGGATTTTCTTGATTTGTATGACTTTTAATGGGTTTCCTTCACTTGGTTCACTTGATTTCTTGTTGATGATCTTTGATTTCTATTGATTTCTCATGGATGAAGTGTTTGGAACACTCTAGAGGTTTCTTGAATGGTGGAGGTGAAGAATGAAATGAAAATAAAATGAAGTGAGGTCCCTTATATTAATTTCACCTCAGTCCCGATTGGAATATACGGACCAACATACGGTCTGTATGTTTTCTGAAGCCGTATGTCTGGCCGTAGATCTGGTCCAGTGGAGTATAGTATTCTGGGCTGAATCTACGATTGGACATACGGTCCATACATTTTATACGCCGCATATGTCGCCGTAGGTTTGTCCAGTTTTCCGAGAGTTGTTTCGTCGTCTCGTTTGATCTCCGATCCTTATGGAACCTTCTTAACACTTGTTTATCACTTCATTACCAATCTAAAGGACGTTATAACTCTTCCTTAGGGCATTATTCACACACCATTTGCTCAATACTCGAAATTCTTATCCGTTACACTCGACTTGGGACTCACTTCCCTTAACAACTTTCTTTCCTTAACTCGAATGTCTTTGAAAATCTTAATTAGGATCATCTAATACTATTTCTTACTTGTCCAAACCTCGTATACATCATACCCCTCGCTCATCTATTCACTGTACACTAACAGGGAATTTTCCAAGGTGTAACAAATATCATGCGACTCACATAGCATAACCAAACCAGAAGCGAAATAAGTAGACACATAAGAGTATGTAAAGCCTGGATCAAATAATGTAATAACTAACCGATGGCAAACTTAAATAGTGCCTGTAATGACTACATTAGAACTTTGCCTTAGGTCTATCTAGAAATGAATAGCACTGAGCATGGCCACCCTCGGCCAAAGAACCTCCGCGACCACCACCACGGCCTGCCTGAGTACTACCTCTACCAGAATAGGAACCACCTCTGCCACTCTATGCACCATCTTTAGTCGGCTGTGCCACTGACCTAGGTGCAGCAATTTGAGAACCTTAGTATGGGCCACACTATCTAAGTCTGGGGTACTCTCTGGAAAAATTCCCTAAATCACCACACTCAAAACATCCCCGGCGTGCCACAGGCTGAGGAGAAAAATTAGAATAGCCGGAATGACCATCTCAACCACTAGGTCGGGAATAAGAACTGTGAGAACCGTGCCTCGAACCATGAGCACCATGGCCCAAAGAATCACCTATCAAAGTCTGAATCACTACCTGAACTGGTCTACTGATCTGAGGATGGTAACCCCTACATGTTGACCCCTACCTCCAGATGAGGTAACTCCATAACTGCCAACACTACAGGGCTTCTTGCTCGATCCTCAAGTACGCCAAGTAACCAAATAAACATTTTGGATAAACCAGTCAACTATTAGAGTAAGTCAAAAAACAAAAAACCAACGAGATAATATGATATGCAATGCAAGGACTTTTCCATCTCTAGATACACACATGTTCAAATTCTATGAATTGTGACGCATCGGGGACTTGTGAGGTCCATATACCAACCCGAAATATTTCTTTCGGGTTCCAAGCCACATTTGGCATCAAATCACATTACTCAGCCCCGTAGACTCCAAATCACAATACTCGACCCTTAGGCTCACATTACCTCTCTCTAGCCAGTCTAGCTCAAAATACCATCATTACTCCGTCCGGAACCATTTCCCCCTTAGACGTCATGAATGTATCCTGAAAAGCACATGATATACTATAATAAGCATTAATATGGCATGAATAAAAACAGAAACCAAGCTAAGTAATAAAGACTCAATCTTTATCTCTTTTCCACTTTTAAATGAGTTTTTTAGGAGTGATGAGAACATACAATCACAAACAAGACATTTAATAAGCATAGAGGCAATACATAAGGGACCTCATATTCCAATCACAGACACAAATAAATCTACACTATCAGCTAATGCCTAAAGCATAGTATTCAGATCAGACTATACAATTGAAATTACGCAAATACCCGTATCAAGGTACGGGTACCCGATACAAGTACACGTCACCTCACAAATATCGGGACCCTCTTTAGTTACCACATTATCCCCTCTTATTAGTCCAATTAAACCAACCACAATGCTTTAATTATGGTCAAAATATCTCAACATGCCCGAATAGCAGTCTAATAATCATAGCGTTGCATGGCCCTTTTGTTGAGCCTCCGAAGGATCCCAATCTGTTCAAACATGGTTTACATGCTTGAATATGAGTTAGTGGATACCCATATTACCATATAAATATTCGGATCTAGAAAGTCAACCAAAAAAAACCCCGTTCCAAACCTAGAGAGTGAAAACCGTAATTTCATTGCAAATCGAGTTCAATAAGGTCAAAACTTTATTATATGATTTTATACGAATTCAATGATACCCATATAGGTATAGCATATATCCGGGTCCAAAAATTACACTCCAACAAGGGATTCCGAGCTCGAAGGGTATAACCAGAAATTCATCTGATAGTTAGCTTACCCATGATCTAAGCATTCTAGATATTAAATATGAACCAAATCCAACATTTCCATGCCCAATTTAAGAAATCCCCAAAATACACTCAGGGTTCATAAACCTTCAAACTCTCATCCTAAATCATGATTTCTAGCATGAAAGTCCTCATAAATTAATGATATAATCGTAAAAGGAAGGTTAGAAGCTTACCCAATTGATGAATCTTGCAAGAACTCTCCAAAATCTCCTTAAATCGAGTGCCAAAGCTCCAAATATGTGAATGAGAAGTCTAATTTCGAAATGGGGAATAAAATAAGATTCTGACCAGTGATTTGTGCTGATGCGCTCAAATCCTCACACCTGTGTGGTCACATCTGTGGTCCAGCCCTCGCAGATGTGAGGTCCACTTGCTCTGCCGGTGGGCCCATTGCACGCAGATACGGTCTCGCACTTGTTAGCCCTCTTCTCACAGATTCAGGGACCATCCTATGCAGCCAAGCATTGCACCTACGACCTACCTTGCGCAAGTGCGAGCTATGCCTCGCAGATATGAGACACCAGAAAACCAAAAAAATAAATCAAGGCTCCAAACTTCGATCCAACACCCACAATTTATCCGAGACCTCCCGGACATGATCAATCATGCAAACCTGTTCAAAAAGATGCTATGAACTCACTCGCGCCCTTGCAATTCCCAAAAAAAGGTCATCTTGACCCGGTGTTGGGCGAGGTCAACTCCAATTCTCACAAAATTAGATTTCCAACCAAAAGACCAAACATCCCCGAGTCCCTCGCGAACCGAACTAACTATTCAATCAAGTCACAATCAATTTCGGACCTAATAGAGTTGATGAAATTTCCAAAAAGACTTATTTACCCCGATGTTGACTTTGATCAACTAAACACTTATAAACTTCCAAAAATCCCATTTTGTTACACAATCTCATTTGAATGCCTCGAGAATCACGCCACCCATCACCATAAGTCAAATATACTCTAAAGAAGCTAGGAAAAGGGTCATTAGGGGTAAATAGTCAAGAAAACCAAAATGACCTAATGAGTAGATACAGTGGGAGCTTAAGGAAAAGAGACATGAAGCTCTTGAAGAAGATTTTGCATCAATGTAACCTTAACAGCAGCTATAGCTAAGTTAAGATATTCAGCCTTAGTGCTGGATCGTGTGACAACCTGCTACTTCTTTGAGGTCCATGACAACATGTTGGGTCTAAGAAAAACACAATAATCATTGGTGGATCATCTATCATCTAGGCAGGCAGCCCAGTCCTCATCTCCTGAAGAGGTCAGGAGCTAGCCAAACACAATTGTAAGTCGAGGGACATTGTAGCCTTTAAATGGAACAACAAGCATTTCATAACAGTGAAATGAGATTCCATAGGCTTATGCATGAATTGACAAAACTGGTTCACATTAAATGAAATATCTGGATATGTGATGGCTATATATTGAAGGGCACCTATCAAACTGTGATACAGAGATGAGTCCGAAAATGGTGAACTCCTATGTTAAGAGAGTTGAAGTCTCGTTGCCATAGTGTGGAAATTGTCTTCGCACTATCCATATTCGTAGGAGTGAGAAGATCGCAAATATATTTGGACTGGGTAAGAGTCAATCCAGTTAAGGTTTAATACAGTTTAATCCATAAACTGTAAGTTGGAATTACCTTTGGAGGGAACTTATATGTACCATCCACATATCTCTCGAGCTCTTGACCTCTTAGGGCTGGTAGAATTCGGTGTCCATACGATATAGTTATGGCGATCCAGCTTGAGAAGGTTGGACTGGTTGACGTTGGTTAAGAATGATGAAGGTTTCTGGGAAGAGGTTTGCGAGGTGATACTAGTAATTGAGGGAAGCGTCCTTCTGAGACATGAGTCTTCACAAAGCTCTAATTCCATGAAACAATTGAATGGAGATGATAAACTCGTTGTGTATAACACAGAGGAGTTCTTCCTCAATATATACAGGGCATACTACACAAATACAAACTCTCCGAGAAATAAACTTGACACGGTATTTTCATTCCTCTATATAATCAATACATATAAATTATAAGAAAATACATCTAAACAAAGTTGAAACTGTTAAGATGTTCTAACATTTATTAAAAAAAAAAAAAAATCAAGTCTAAGATCCAGTCCAAAATGCTGCCACACCCAACTCTTTAAACCAGCTAACAAAGGCCTTAAAATGACTAAATAATTAAAATAACATATGAAAAACATGTGTCATTTCATAGTATAGGCGTTCTAATAGTTTAACTAACTTAACTAAGGCCCAAATTCACTCCAAATCAACCCTTCTCAGTTAAACGAAATGCTCAGAAGCAAGAACTAAGTCGAGCAACTTGAACTTCCCTAAGTTGATCTTCCAAGCTTTTCCATGCATATTAGCTTCTCATGCACAGTTCTTCAAAATAAGCTTTGTATTTAAGCTTAACCGATATCTTCTTGTAACTCTGCATTATTTTTTATCAGTCCCTCTATATATGACATCAGTTGGACTAGAAGATCGGAGGAGAACTATTTAATACAAAGAGAATATGATTGTAACAATGATACATAGGTTTATTTGGTCCTACAAAAGAATTTGTAGTTCTCATGATTTCCGTAAACAATCACACACATATGTACATATGCAATATGTGTTTATATAGACATAGATACACAATGTGTATGCTAACTCGCAATGTGTATGCTAACCTGCATATTTAATACCTGAAACTATATATTCAGGATGTTATCAGGTACTAATATAATACTCCCTGCATCGCATTTTATGTGAAAATGTTTGACTTGGTTAGAAATTTTAGAAAATCTTTGACATGTAGGTCAAATATATGCTAAGAACAAAAATATCATTTTCAATGAGTGACTGTAAGAGCTCCACATATCTTTTATATAAAGTTGGTTGCAACAATTCATGTCACTAAGGGTAAAATGGGGATGCTAAAATGAAATATATTCCCTAAAGAGAAATGCATCATCCCTTTTAAACATACTAAAACGGAAAATGTGTCAAATAAAATATCATTTAGGAAGTAATACATTTTTAGTTTACTACATGAGTACTTAGTTAATGTCTTTGAGGAATCCTAGTGTTTTAAGTTGATGAGGCACTCGAAAACATGATAATCAAGTGTATGAGCACTATAAAGTATAGGTGAAAAGAACCTTACAATTTGTAGGCTGCATATATAAAGAGCTACGACATGATATGAATATCAATGTAAAACGGTTGCTACTACCATAGTTCATTGTTCAATTGTTTACTGAGATAAATTATTACGGGACTATTACATCCTAATGATTATGAACTTGTTAACATAAGACAGTTAAAGCTCATTATTTTTTTTGGGCATGCAATAGCTGTAGTAAGTATATTTTCTCATTGTTATCTGTACTTTCTAAGATTTGTGAATGTCTTCTCCTCTCCTGTGCTATTGCAGGGTTCAAATGGAAAGTGGTGGACATTGGGTTCATTCATGGAGACTTACACTAAGGAATTGAAGACATATCCTTTGGAAGTTTAGTCAATATACGTAGTAGAATATATGTTTTTAAAAAAAAATATATAATGAGTTAAAATTCCAAAAGTTGTTCTTTCCTCAGTGTTGCACACTGAAGCTTATAAAGTTGTTGCCTTTAAAAGTGTTATTGCTCATCATAGTGGCCTTGCAATTAATGCTGAAGTCACACAAAAATATGCTGAGCAAGGCCTGAATGACGTTATATGTGGTGAGTCTTGGGGTTCTAATAACCATATATAATTTAAATTATGTCTGATAGTTTTTGTATTTAAACCTAAGGAGCCAACTGTGAGAATCTCGAATAGGAGTTTCCCTGATTATATCTTCATGCATTCTTTGGAGGTGGCTCAAAATTTTGACTTACCAATGCAGATAGACATTGGGTTAAAAAAAAAAAAAGAAGACTTGATTTTCTTACTATCTTCCCTCTATTTGATCAAATTCCTAGTCCCTCAAAACTACATGGTTTTTTATTATAGTTTCGGGGACAAGGATTTTGATGTGAGGCCTTGATCTTCGGAATCTTCTTGAGGATGAGAGATTCACAAAGAATAGATTAGTGCTTTTACATGCATCATTCCCTTTCTTAAAGGAAGCTTCATATCTTGCTTCCGTCTATCCTCAAGTAAGTTCCTCCACGTCTCTCTCCTGTATTAAAATAAATTTAAAATAATATTTAAATACAAAAGTAAATAAATCTAATATAGATGTTGGATGTGCCTTTTCATAAAAATTGTGTCCTTTTGAAAGATAGTAACTAACTTTCTCCTTAAAATTTATTTCAACTGTCGAATTATTTTCCACCGTGATGGTGTTTAATATTATTTTCATAATACTTCTCATTTGGTGGTTAGACTAGTCAAAGTATATGTCACGACCTAGCCAATGGGCCATTACGGGTTCTCGGAGCTGACTACCGAGCACCACTCATTATTCTAATCATCATACCCAACCCGAACATACACAATTTCCAAGGACACACACACACACAACACACATATAGATACCTAAGCCCTCAAGGTTGCAAAAATGATATACAAAAATATACACTGATGTGTCCATGAGACAACTACTACCCACGCATACATATCTACGAGCCTCTACTAGAGTACTGAGACATAAGGATGGGACAGGACCCCGTCATGCCTGAATATATACACAAAAGAATATATATCAAAAACTACACCTCCGGAGTAGGGAAGTGCTCTTGTGCAAGCTGATCTGGTCATATGGATCTGGACCGTTCCCTTGTCTACCTATGGGCATGAACACAGCGTCCAAAAAGAAAAGGACGTCAGTACGAATAATGTACTGAGTATGTAAGGCATACATGATAACATAATAAGGAAATGTAGAAAGCATAAGAGGAAAAAGATAACTGTAATAGCTTACCTCTTGCGGCGGAATCATGCATGCTTATTTTTTTTACCTTTATAACATATCACACATACATACATGAGCTGTCTGAATCAATAATATCATTAGCAACGCGCCGGGGTACCATATGTCACGCCTCCCACGGTGTGTCATATTAGCCACGCGCACGGTGTTATCATCTCGTCCGCCTTAGCGGTGTTATGTCCGCCCATCTAGGCACGGTGTAATCATAAGCCGCCCGCCTTAGCGGTGTCATGTCCGGCCATCTAGGCACGGTGTAATCTCATCATTATATACTTATCATAGGACATGCATAAGAAATCTAGTAAAAGCTACAACTTTATCGGGGTGACGTAAGGTCGAGAACCCCCAATTATATTACGGAGTAGTCATGATCATCATGCCTTAACTTGAAGGAACTAGCATTATAAGGTGAGCCTAACAACAATGAATAACATCAAGGAATCATATAAGGATCATTAGCTTCATAAGACTATCATATCATAAGCTTTAGAATCTCTAGACATAAATTCACCATCATCATTATCATAGTCATAACACATCTCTTATCTTTATCTCATGAGAAGCTCTTGATAATCGTAGACTTATAGTTTAAAATATAAGAGAGTTATGGAAAGATAAAGGAAGTCATATTATAAAATCATGCCTTAGAAAAGAAAGGACTAGCCTTACATACCTTTTCGTCTCTTAACTCTATCAACTAAATGGTTTCTCCGAAGCTAGCAATCTACATTCAAGAGAATTTGTACTAAGATTAGATAATCGATAATATACTTAAGCTTAAGCTAAAGCTAATGAAAATTGGGCAGCATCTCCTTTGTTTCTACAACTTTCTCCATATAATATAACAACTCCCAAACATCAACAACAACACCCACAATATCATAACCAATAAACTTGTTTAATTTAGACATTATTCAATTCTCAAAATTCCCTCTCAAAGTCATCTATAACCATAGCTATAACACAACATCACTTTCATCCTCATATAATGCTTCTTTAACATCATTTATAACAAAATTATACTCATAACATGTCAACAACTATAATTCATATCAAGTTACTATTCAAGAATACCATTATTTCCATATTTGAACTCCATATTCTACTTTCTTCTTCAATCCAAGTCTTTCAACCATTCAATATTCTTAATAACATGGAATGATCAAAAAACTCACCTTTGATTATGTAGGAATGGGCTTTGGATGGAAATACTTCACTTGGAGAAAACCCTAACTTCAATTCAAAGGAATTTCTAGCTTCCATGAACCCTAGCAAGCACCCATACTTGATTCCACTAATTATTGGTGTTTGATCTTGATTCACCTTGAATTTATGTTAATGAAATGTATGGAATATTCTAAGAGGTCTTGAGAGAAGTGGAGAAGATGGAAAAATGAGAAATTAGAACTTGGGAACTTATATTTATACTTAGAAAAAGTTGTCCCGATCATGTTATACGGACACTTATATGGTCCATAACTTTATACGGTCGTATAAGTGACTGTATTCCACCATCAGGGATTTTCCCTTTCTGTAAGGTTATACGGACCCTTATACGGACCGTATAAGTGGTCGTATAACTCCATTTTTTCGAAGTTAATCTCGTCGTTTCGTTTGATCTCCAATCCTTATGGAACCTTCTTAACACTTCATTAACAATCCAAGTAGCATTATAACTCTTCTCTAAGACATTATTAAATCAACATTAGCTCGGTACTTACAAAAACCTTTCCAAAACACGACTTATACCTCACCCTCCTTTGACGCACTTAGTCTTCTCATTTGCCTCAAATGTTTTGGAATCTTAAAGAATCGTTAAATACCCTTCTTATAGTCATAAGGACATGATATACCTTAACCTTGTACGTTAGTCCACTTACGACGCAACGACATGAAATTTTCGAGGTGTAACACTCTCCCCCCCTTTAAGAACATTCGTCCTCGAATGTTAAGTTCTCGGGAATTCTACAAAAATTTCGCCAGAGTTTCCCCTGTAATATGGCGCTACCATCCTGTCATAACAACCCACAATAACAATGCCTCACAGGGCTACAATACAATGGCAAGAAATTATTACCACACAAGACCAAAAGCATTAAAAAGAAAGCATTACATACCTTATGATAATGGCGTCTCATCTTGAATCTCTTCCGGGGGTGGAAACAATTGTGGATATTTGGACTTCATGTCTTCTTCCGCTTCCCAAGTCATTTCTTCTCGGTTATTGTTTCTCCATAAGACCTTGACTGAAGCTACCTCTTTGTTTCTGAGTTTTCGTACTTGCCTATCTAGTATGGCAATGGGTACTCTCTTCATAAGCCAACTTTCGTAACTTGAACATCATCTATTGGCACGATTCTAGTAGGATCTCCTAACACTTACGGAGCATTAACACATGGAAGACTGGATGGACTGATTTGAGCTCTAGAGGTAAGTCCAATTCATAAGCTACTTCGCCTATCTTGCGGACTACCTTATAAGGTCTAATATATCGAGGACTCAATTTTCCCTTCTTGCCAAATCTCATCACGCCTTTCATGGGCAATACTTTCAAGAACACCCAGTCATTGATTTGAAATTCTAGGTTTCGTCGGCGATTGTCCGTATAAGATTTCTGGTGACTTAGGGATGTCAACAATCGATCTCAGATAACCTTGATCTTTTTCACTGCTTGTGGAATAAACTCTGGACCTATTTATTGTACCTCTCCTACTTCAAACCACCCAATTGGAGATCTACACCTCCTTCCATACAGAGCTTCATACGGAGCCATTTGGATGCTGGAATGATAACTATTGTTATAGGCAAATTCAATAAGTGAAAAATGTTCATCCCAATTACCTCCGAAGTCTAATATGCATGCCCGTAACATATCTTCCAAGGTTTGAATAGTGCGCTCAGCTTGCCCATCAGTTTGTGGGTGAAATGTTGTGCTAAGTCTCACTTGAGTACCCAAACCTTCTTGGAAAGACTTCCAGAATTTAGCAGTAAATTGTGCTCCTCGGTCAGTGATAATAGACATTGGGACACCATGGAGTCGCACTATCTCCTTAAGATACAACCTTACATAATCTTCTGCCGAATATGTGATTCTGACTGGGAGAAAATGTGTCAGTCTGTCAACAATCACCCATATGGAGTCATACTTACGCCGAGAACGAGGCAAACCTACAATAAAATCCATGTTGATCACTTCCCATTTCCAGGTTGGAATTTCCATGGCTTGCAACAACCCTCCTAGCTTCTGATGCTCAATTTTCACTTGTTGGCAATTTGGGCATGGAGCCACAAACTCTGCGATATCCTTTTTCATTCCATCCCACCAATACATTAGCTTAAGATCATGGTACATCTTTGTCGCTCCTGGGTGAATAGAATAACGGGAGTAATGAGCTTCTTCTAAAATCTGACGACGTAGTCCTGCAACATTTGGAACACATAGCCTGCCTCGGTACCTGAGAACTCCATTTGCAGAAACCTCAAATGGTGACTTCTCTTTCTCAGTAAATGTATCTCTATAGTGACTCAACTAGGGATCTTCATATTGGCACTCTCTCACCTCCATATCTAAGGATGAAATAGCTGAATTATGAATACCAACTCCTGCATTGCCTGAATCAATTAGACGAACTCCGAAGCTAGCTAGCTGGTGAAGCTCACGGATTAATTCTTTCTTCTCCGGAGGGACCTCACATAGGCTTCCCATTGATTTGCGGCTAAGTGCATCGGCTACTACATTTGCCTTTTTCGGGATGATATAAAATACTCACATCATAATCTTTTAATAGTTCTAACCACCGCCTCTGTCGTAGATTTAACTCCTTCTGCTTGAAAATATAATGGAGACTCTTGTGATATGTATAAATATCAACATGTACACGGTACTAGTATTGTCTCCACATTTTTAGCGCATGAATAACCGCAACCAATTCAAGATCATGGGTCGGATAATTCTTCTCATGTTTTTACAGTTGCCTGGAAGCATAGGCTATAACCTTCCCATGCTGCATCAATACACAGCCTAACCCAACACCGGAGGCATCACAATAAACAACATAACCTTCTAACCTTTCTGAAAGCGTCAGGACTGGGGCTGAAGTCAATTTATCCTTCAATTCCTGGAAACTGCGTTCACAAGCATCAGTCCATTGAAATTTTGCTGATTTCTGAGTTAACTTCGTCAATGGTGCTGAAATAGAAGAAAATCCTTCCACAAATCTTCTATAATAGCAACCTGCTAATCCCAGAAAGCTCCGAACCTCTGTAGGCGTTGTAGGCCTCGGCCACGTTTTCACAGCCTCAATCTTTTGAGTATCAACTCGAATACCATCAGCTGAGATAATATGGCCCAAAAAAGTCACATAATTCAGCCAAAACTCACATTTTGAAAACTTAGCACACAATTCACGAGTCCGTAGAATTCCAAGGACAGTGCGTAGATGATCCGCATGCTCTGCTTCTGATCGAAAATATACCAAAATGTCATCGATGAACACGATCACAAATAGATCTAAGAAAGGTCTGAATACGTTATTCATCAGATTCATAAACACCGCCGAAGCATTAATCAACCCAAATAACATTACTCGAAATTCATAATGGCCATATCTAGTTCTGAAAGCCGTTTTGGGAATATCTTCTTCTCTAACTCTCACTTGATGATACCCCGATCTTAAATCAATTTTGGAAAACCACTTGGCACCTTGTAATTGATCAAACAAATCATCGATTCTTGGAAGCGGATATTTATTCTTGATTGTCACCTTGTTCAACTGCCTATAATCAATGCACATTCGCAAAGAACCATCTTTCTTTCTCACGAACAAGACAGGCGCTCCCCATGATGATGGACTTGGTCTAATGAATCCCTTCTCAAGCAAATCCTTCAATTGTACCTTTAGCTCTTTCAATTCCGCAGGAGCCATTCTGTAAGGAGGAATAGATATAGGTTCGGTATCCGGCAACACATTGATAGAAAAATCAATCTCCCGTTTCGGTGGAAGGCCGGAAGTTCATCTGGAAATACATCCGAAAATTCATTTACTACCGGGACGGATTGAAAAGTCGGCGGCTTTGCTTCGGTGTCATGAACTCGAACTAGATGATAAATATAGCCTTTAGCGATCATCTTCCTTGCCTTAAGGTAGGAAATAAACCTACCTCTTGGAGACGCTGTATTACCTTTCCATTCAAGCACGGGTTCTCTCGGGAATTGGAATCGAACTATTTTCATTCTGCAATCAACATTAGCATAACAAGAGGCCAACCAATCCATGCCCATAATCACATCAAAATCTAACATTTCTAGCTCAACCAAATCAACTTTAGTCTGACGATCACATACCACAATCACACAATTCTTATACACTTGTCTAGCTACTACTGGATCACCAACCGGAGTAGATACCTCAAAAGGTTTAATTGGCTCGGGTTTCACCCCAATATGACTAGCAATATAAGGAGTGATATAAGGCAACGTGGATCCCGGATCAATCAATGCATAGACATTATGAAAGAGTATGGATAATATACCTGCAACCACGTCAGGGGAGGACTCAAGATCCTGTCATCCGGCTAAAGCATAAATACGGGGCTGGGTGCCACCTGAACTAGATGCTCCCCCTCTGCCCCTACCGCGACCTGCTGGAGTCTAGAGAGTCTGCCCTACCGGGCGCACAGACGAGGAAGAACCAGCTGCGGATCCTGTGGGCTGAGCCCCAACTCTACCACCCATCGAGGGACAATCACGCATCATGTGTCCCACCCGACCACAAACATAACAAACATCCGACCTCGGCGACACGGACCTGAATGTAATTTTCTACACTGTCTGCATCATGGGACCGGTGGTCTCTTCTGACTATAATCACCTCCAAAATGGGAACCCGAAACTCTTGAGCTATGACCCTATCCTGAATAAATGGGGTGGTCAAATCTCCTGCCTGCAAACCGAGGAGGTGCACTAGTTGCCGACTGGCCTGAATACCGGAATATATGTTGCCTCGATCCCCCCCCTCTATATACCGCACGGCACCAACGGATCGGCCCTCTTATCTGCCCCTTGTAAACATTATGCTCATCTCGGTGCGTTCTCTGCTGCTCTTCTAAGTTCTGGGCATGGGCCTGAATACGGAAAATGTCCATCCCCTCCTGTAGTGAAGCTGTCAAGCAATCCTTGAACAAATGTGGCCCTAAGCCACTCACAAATCTATGTACTCTATCTCCCATATCAGCCACCATAGTCGGAGCATATCTAGCCAATGAATTAAAGTGAAGGCTATACTCCCGGGCACTCATATTCCCTTGCTTAAGATTCAAGAATTTATCAGCTCTGGCCCGACGGACCTCGGGTGGCAAATAATGACAAATAAAAGCTTTCACGAACTCTTGCCAAACCGGGGGAGGTGCATCCTCTCCTCTTGAAGAAATCCAATTATTGTACCAAAGGACCGCTACATCCTAGAGTCTATAAGATGCCAACTCCACAGATTCAGTATCGGAGGCATGGATGATTCTCAACGTCCTCAACATTTCATCTATAAAACCTTGCGGGTCTTCATCCGGCTTCGACCCAAATTTTTTTGGGTGATTTAAACTCATGAAATCACGAGCCCGTGCACTAGTGGCTCTATCACCGAACCCGCACTTTTCCGTTGGGCACGAGCGGCAACCAGCCGAGTCAATAACCGGATAGCCTCGGTCATTTATTGACCCAAAGCACCGGTGGAGGAACCGGAGGCATAGGAGCGGAGTAAAGACCTTCTTGCTCTTCTAGAATAGGTTGAGTGTGGAGGTATGGGATGGGGCCTCATTATGGGATTCACCTTCTTCTATATTCATTGGTGGCTCCCTTTCCATCCGCCTTTCTGTCGTAGCCTTGCCCTTCGAGGCGGTTGTGGCTTTTCTCTTTACCGGCATCGCTGAAATCATAACACACAATTAGAGAAAAAGAAATCTTATAATATAGCTCTATCGCACGATCTATGAAGAAGAAAGATGGTCATTATTCCTAAATGCCCCGCAGCCTCTCGTTTATAAGTGTGGCGCGCTTCACACCCATAAACAAGACTCTACTGGACACGGCTCGTAGACACACCCTAGGACGGAACTGCTCTGATACCACTTTTATCACGACCCAACTAGGGGCCATGACGGGTACCCGGAGCTAACTACCGAGCACCACTCATTATGCTAATCATCATACCCAACCTGAACATACACATATATATAATCTCCACATATATATATATATGTATAAAAGCCCTCACGGCTGTAAAATGATATACAAAAATATACACTGATGTATCCATGAGACAACTACTACCCACGCATACGTATCTACGAGCCTCTACTGGAGTACTGAGACACAAGATGGGACAGGACCCCGTCATACCCAAATATGAACCCAAAAGAATACATCAACAGACTGCACCTCCGGAGTAGTTGGGTGCTCCTGTGTAAGCTGGTATAGCTCTTAAGGATCTGGGCCGCCTCCCTGTCTACATGTGGGCATGAACATAGCATCTAAAAGAAAAAGGATGTTAGTACGGATAATGTACTGAGTATGTGAGGCATACATGATAACATAATAAGGAAATGTAGAAAGTATGAGAAGAAGAGATAACTGTAACTGCTTGCCTCTTGAGGCGGAATCATGCATGCTTACTTTTTACCTTCATAACATATCACACATACATACATGAGCTGTCTGAATCAATAACATCATTAGCCCGCGTCCGGGCCTCCCGCGTCCGGGGTAATCATGTCACGCCGCCCACTAGTGGTGTCATGTCCGGCCAAATAGGCACGGTGTTATCATAAGCCGCCCGCCTTAGCGGTGTCATGCCCGGCCATCTAGGCACGGTGTAATCTCGTCATTATATACTTATCATAAAGCATGCATTAGAACTCAAGTAAAAGCTACAACTCTATCGGGGTGACGTAAGGTCGAGAACCCCCTCCCCCCCTGATGCCATTATGGAGTAGTCATGATCATCATGTCTCACCTTGAAGGAACTAGCATTATAAGGTGAGTCTAACAACAATGAATAACATCAAGGAATCATATAAGGATCATTAGCTTCATAAGAATATCATATCATGAGCTTAGGAATCTAGATTTAGATTCATCATCATCATTATCATATTCATAACAGTCTCTTATCTTTATCTCATGAGAAATTCTTAATAATCATAGACTTATAGTTTCCGAAAATAAGATAGTCATGGAAAGATAAAGGAAGTCATATTATAGGAATCATGCCTTAGAAAAAAGAGGGACTATATACATACCATTACGTCTCTCTAGGGTTTCCCTCCAAATTCACGATTCTACATTCAAGAGAATTCGTACTAAGATTAGATAACCGGAAACATAATTAAGCTAAAGCTAATGAAAATTGGACAGTATCTTCTTTGTTTCGACAACGTTCTCCATATAATACAACAGCTCACCAAACATCAATAACAACATCCATAATATCATATTCAATAAGTTTTGTTAGGCTAGACATTATTCAATTCTCAAAATTCCCTCTCAAAGTCATCCATAACCATAGCTATAATACAACACCACATTCATCCTCATATAATGCTTCTTTAACATCATTTATAACAAGATTATACTCATAACATGTCAAGAACTATAATTCAAGTCAAGTTACTATTCAAAAATACCATTATTTTCACATTTGAGCTCCATATTCTACTTTCCTCCTCAATCCAAGTCTTTCAACCATTCAATATTCTTAATAACATGAAATGATCATAAAACTCACCTTTGATTATGTAGGAATGGGCTTTGGATGAAAATACTTCACTTGGAGAAAACCCTAACTTCAATTCCAAGGAAATTTCTAGCTTCCATGAACCCTTGTTAGCCTCCTTGCACTTGATTTCACTAATTATTGGTATTTGATCTTGGATTCACCTTGAATTTATGTTGGTGAAATGTATGGAACCTTCTAGAGGTCTTGAGAGAAGTGGAGAAAATATAAAATGAAAAATATGAACTTGGGTCACATATTTATACTTAGAGAAAAAGCTGTCCCGATCATGTTATACGGACACTTATACGGTCCGTATAACTTTATACGGTCCGTATAAGTGACCGTATACCACCATCAAAAATTTTCCCTTTCTGTAAAGGTTATACGGACCGTATAAGTGGTCGTATAACTCCACTTTTCCGAAATTGCTCTCGTCGATTCGTTTGACTTCCAATCCTTGTGGGACCTTCTTAACACTTGCGTAACACTTCATTAACAATCTACGGAGCATTATAGCTCTTCCTCAAAACATTATTAAATCAACGTTAGCTCGGTACTTCGCAAAACCCTTCTAAACACGACTTATACTTTGCCTTCCTCAATGAACTTTCTTCTCTTGCCTCAAATGCCTTTGGAATCTTAAGTAGAATCACTAAGTACCCTTTCTTACTTGTAGGGACATCATACACTTCTTACCCTCCGCTAGTCTATTTACCGCACAACGACATGAAATTTCCGAGGTGTAACAGTATAATCCAAGTAGTAAGTATGATCCAAGTAGTAAGTGTAGTTTGGTATTCACTGGAGTAATCACCTCCCTCCTTGGGAAAATCTATGCATTGTGTTATGACCAATTTCGTTCAAAGCCACCAAGGATAGACTTGAAACATACCATTCTTTGAGTTATTTTATGTAGACCACAAATCAATTGAATTTGCAAAGTAGATCAATAGAACAATGAAATATTGAACATTGACATTGCCTTGAAGTTATAGATTGTTGATTATTTCGTTTAACTCGTATATCATATTATGTCGTTCAACTGATTTACTTTTCGTTTTGGGACAATTATCATATTACATGAATCAGAATCTCTGCAAGACTAACTTCATTAGCAAGTGATAATTATATATACCAGTTGGTAGTTATGCTCTCATTCTTAGTTATCTATCCTTTGAAATCATAAAATTCAATATGTGTAGATGTTAGAATAGATATTATGATCTTCATACTTATATTATGTCTAGCCTACATTTTATGATTATCATTTTTCATTGTGCGTTTTATAACTAGAAATAGAAACAATGAAGGTTATACTTTTAAGTTATTAATACCTTTTGTTAGATGATACTCAATCAGTTAGTTTTTTAAACAAAATATTTATTTATATATTAAGTAGCAGATACATACGGATTACCGACAAAATGGGTTGGTATACTTACTGCACAAAATAATGGAAGATTATGTTCAAGGTAGGAAAATATGAATTAGGAATATATTAGTTCTTTAAATATTTTTAGAACATATAAAAGTATTTATATGTATATCCTTTTGGATCATAAAGACATATATGTATGTCAAGCATTTGATATATTTAGAAGTTACAAAGCCTTAATTGAAATCCATTAAAAAAGAAAGTATGTTTTCACTTTATTTCCAACTTGAGGTTGTACCACAATTACGTAAAAATGGCTTATAACATGTTTTCCAACTCACTTTTCATTTTTAAAGTTGTATTTAAGAAAATTAAAACATAAACATTATTTCAAATATTCTATGCAAAAAGTATAACCAAACACAACTCCATCTTCAACTCCAACTCCAGCCCTCTAAATTCCAAATAAAGTGAAAAATGTTTTAAATCTAAGGACAGACACCTTCTAATTTATCGTTGTTATGAAAAAAATGCGAAACATTCGAAGAGGAATATCAATGTTGTAACAAAAGTCCTGGTTATGAGTTATGACATAGCACACGAAATTGATGGAAGTAACATACATCGAAAATATAATCTATGAGGAAGCATTAGGTGAGATATACTCCATTGCTTGTACCCTATAAAATGAAAATTAGTAAAAGAATCACGTGTATCTAATTAAACTTTAGTTTCAGACAATATTCAATCTTAATCTTGACAAACAAGTCATCATATGACGATCCACATGGATCATTTACAAAGACTTGTACGTATTCTTTCATGTATTAATATTTACCCAATCTTTATTTTAATATTATTGATAGTATTTATAAAACATATGTTACTTTACTCGGCAAACGCGTGCATTTCGAAAAACTAGTATATAATATTTTATTTTTGTTTATTTTCCTTAATTGGCCAAATTTACAGGTCTATCTTGATTTCGGGTTGACGATTCTTAAACCTAGCTTCCACGGGATGGTGTCCTCAGTGAAAGAAATTCTAGACCTCGCTCCTATGAATAAGGTTATAATTTCTGCACCTAAAGATACATAAAACTTTCATGACGCCTTGCTCAAATTATTTAGGTCATCTTTTCACTTCAGCCTTTGCACATTTTCAAAATCTTATATTGACTACTCCTCCATCACTTAATCACTAACCCTGTGAACATTTACCCATGTCATGTTTAAATATCATCAGGTCATGATAAACACCAGCGGCTTCGCATTTGCTGAAAGATATTATTTAGGTATGCCTTGAGATTTCTTATCTTCAATCATGGAATATTGAAATGGTAAGTTTATACAAAATTGTTTTCTGAAGATAATAGGTAAAAAGTGTTGCTTCTGATGTTAATTATAAATATCCCTTTTTATATGGTTGGTTAGCTAAGAAGTACAAACACTTGTAATAAACAGGATTAGTTGAAGCTTGGACGATTGAAGATACATGTTTGATATATATATATGTTGCAAATCTTATGGAAAATACTTGAAAATTCTCATTTATTGAATAGTGTTAATTAATGAGTGCTCTAGAAATTTGTCACAATTTTATAGGAGCGGCCTACTTCATACTCATGTAGGTTTAATCATCAAGTGTATTTTGAAGAACAATACACCACCTATAAAGGATATGAATTGGATTAAGAGTTTAACTCAACTTTACTTTGTCTTGCAGTATTGCACTATATTCACACATCATAGGAAAGACATAATTGAATAGTTCATACTTGATCAACTAATGACTTGTTATTACCCATATGAACCTACTTCATGGGATAGCCAATCACATAGGGTGGTTTACCATCATTGTTGATCTTCTAAAATTGACAAAAATTTCATTCCCCTCAATGTTTCTTCTAGTCTATTAATTGATCAAATTCACTTATAAATTCACATAATTTATGTAAATAATTTCATCTACAGCTTCTTTATCACTATATGTCTCAAATGAATGTGTCTATTTTACCAATAAAGAACTTATTTTTCGCTATACCTATTGCTGGTCGGCAACCACAATGTATAGACACAAAAAAGTTGGTTTTATTCCTTTTGAAATACTCATTAAGAGGTCTCTTAATCACTTACCCTCATTACTAACCATTTCCAAAATAACAAATCTATATTTCAAAGTAGATATACCAATTATGATATGCTTGATTGATTTTTATGTTATGGTATCCACACCAAAGGTAAACACATAGTTGATCATGCACTTTGTCTCAACTGAATTTGAGATTCAGTTAGCATCACTGTATCCTTCTAGTACAGTGAGAGATTCACTATATTCAGTACCAATATTTCAACAATGAAAGTATAAAAAACACGAAATTATTTTTCTTTCCCTTTTGGTTTTCTTTCAAATCATCAATTTTAAAACCATTTTGGAACAACAGAACCATGAGAAATATTATCACTCTTCAAAATAAAAAATATTCTTAAAAAAAACTCAACATTTTTTCAACTATAACGTTGCATTCAATCATATCACTATTGGTTACGAGAAATCTGTATATGTAACATTGTATCAACAAAATCAAAAATCTTAGACCACATTTTTTCATTTCTTAGGATCATGTAACATAAGTGTAGAAAGACACTCCCATACTTTCAAATATTTTGGATGAGGGGAATAACTGTCACGATCCAAAATCAATAGCCATGATGGCGACTAATTCCCAACCAATAGTCAAGCCAATAACTCGTACTATTACAATTCAATTTAAATTGATTTAGTAAAAAATAAAGAGATTACCGAAATATCCAATACTAAATCTTATAAATAAGATATACGGAAAAGACAAAAAACAACTCCTAAGATTCATGTCATAAGTACACTACAATACTGTGCAAGTCTAAATACAGAAATACACTGTCAAAATATGAAAATACACTATCTGATTACTACAAGGTAGAATAATAAAAGGGATAGAGGAGAAGGAGTCTTTAGGCAGCCAAACGCCACCACGATCTCTTATAACTCGCCTCGAGACTCAGCCGGCTTACGCCGAACCCGGATCGTACTTAGAACATAATCTGCACCATAAAGAGTGCAGCAAGTGTAGTCTGAGTATGGGAAGCACACGTACTTAGTATATCTCATAGACCGACAACGAAAGAAGTAGTGACAGGAATTTGTAAGAAAACCATCTTTTAATCTTATATGTCTACATTACACACAACAATCATGTTTCCACCGAAATAAGAATAATCAAATGTCAAGAAATGTCCAGTAATCAATTAAGCATATAATCAGGTAATAATGGATGATGTAAGGCAATGCTCTATGACGCTATACAATGATATGCCTCAACTACGAAATTCTCTCTCAAACCGTATGTACATGACAATCCTCGGTAATCTTTAGGAGTTCGTGACCCATGTGGGGCTTGCAGGGTCCATATACCCGTTGCAGCATGCAACCCGATCCATATACCTATTGCAGCATGCAACCCGATTCATATACATGTTGCCGCATGCAACCCGATCCATATACCTCAATGCTATATAAAATGAACGGACAAGACCAGTTATATATGCATGAATGTTATGCCAAGCTATCATAGCTATGAATTGTACGGAATTACTCAACTAGTACAACTACACACGTATACGGGTTTAATGAAATGATATGAGCAACCAAGTCAACTAATTACCAGCTTCAATTTATGAAAGGAAACCAACTGAACGGTCTTTGACGCTTGACAAGATGCACATCTCTTTGATTTCAATTCTTCGAACACATGTCACCTAGTGACTGGCTAATAGTTTGAATGGCTGCTCATCAGTTACTAAGGTAATGATGACCTCGGCGCCCCAGCCTTCTATATAAGCACTTCAACCTCTCTCTTGAAACACTTTATCCGAAAAATCCTCCAAGTTCCTCTACAAACTTCTTTGATTTTCTTCTTGCATACTCCAATCATCAGAAAAGTTTTCCAGTCATCTATTTTATCGTAAACCCTTCTGCACCTTCTCTCATGATCATCACCATTTCCTCACCAAAAACTCCTTCTAATGAAACTACCTCTTTCACTTCCTACGACGTCGCCGATACTTCCCTTTGCCATTATGCCACTATCGCAAATTTCCGACGGCAAACAGATCTATGGCAAAGAAGCCACCACTAAGCAGAACCCACCGATGCATTCTATAATTCCAAGTAATTGGAATTTTAACAAGGATCTTCAAGAGAAGGCCGACGGTACCAATCAAACCAGCGGTCGAGACACTCCTACTGATCTAAAATTTGGACCAACCTCCTTCCCATCATTAAGGGTGATTGTGGATGGGAGAAAATTTAGATGATCATCCCGGAGGAGGACAAAAGAATTACCTCTTATTAAATGTGGTATTTGTATGTGTATATGTACCCTTAGTTGATGGAAATCAGTGGGACTGTGGATTCAGTTATCCTGGATGTCTGCAAATGCTACAAGGTTTATTTGGACCAAGCGGGAAAATCCATATAGAGGGTAGTGGCTAGCCTCCGATATGTTTCCACCTTGTCGATCAATAGGTTTACCGTCGGCCATCTTATCCGGCTTTACTCCTTAAAGCTCTTCCAGGGAGGCGTGATCAAGCTGGCTAAGAGGGGCAACAAAGCCACCTGTGACCTCGATAATGAAAATGACAGAGGTTTGTTGGAAGGAGTCATGGTCATTGCCATAGCTGACCTTCTCTCGGCTGGTAATCTGTCTATCTAGGGAGTAGTGGAACCTCACTCGTAAGCTTTTTTGTTGCCTCTGATAACTATATCTTCTTGTTCTGCCATTTCTTTTTTACTAAATTTCTTTCTTATCCTCAACTACTCATGGGGAACCCTTACAAATTGAGGGATACATTGATTGGATCTAGGTCATTCTGGATGTCTCTTCTCCGGAGTCCCATACCTAGAAGAAGCTCACCGGATATCAAAACTGGAGACCGAGCATGTATATGGGCTAAGCCTAACTAGGCAGTCCCTAGTATCTTGGGGGAATGCCCCAGTATGTGTATGCTTTAGACTTGAAGATTTTTCAGATTTCCTTCAATACCTCTTTTCTCTCGACAGTCCCTGGTGGTAGGAATAGTCCCCCCCCCCCCCCGGTGTTGGGTGCGAAGAATGAGGGCCCAACCACAGGATAACCCATGACCGTCAGCGTCTTATCGTAATACATTGTATGTTGCTTCCTCATTAGTAACCTTGCTAGAAAAATTGAATTGGAAAAAAAAAATCGGGAGAAGGAAAAAAGAGTACAACGCGTATTTTTAGAATAATACTTTTGCGGGGGGATCTCTCCAGATCTATTAAAGCTTAGTGAACTTTTGGCCTTGTGTTACAAGGAAGCACCAAGTGAAGAATATAACAAAAAACCACAAGGACTTACCTTAGGAATATTATTTGTTCAAGTGACTAACATTTCATTTACTTATAAGTTTGACCCCATTTGGCCCTCTAACTAGTATACCCCTTTCTTAGTAACGTCGGTTACTCGAATATAGGCCTTTTGGGCCTAACTTCCCTGTTTTTGCTTCACGGGTATTATGGGTTACCTTCCAGCGAACCTATCCCTCGATTTTAAAGTGTCGGACGTTAGCCATTTGGTTACAGTGCCTATTCTATCCTTTGTTTTGCGCCATCATTCATATGAAATTCAGATCTTAACGTTCCTCGAGGATATCCAGTTGAACAAGACCTCAAGAAAATTATTTGGACACATACCTTTGGCGCCTTCTATCTCTTTCTTCATGTTCTGAATGATAGTCTTATTAGTGAACTCGGCTTTACCATTAGCACTTGCGTGGACCTCCAAGAAATTTGTGACTTTCGACCCGATGAACTGAGATCCGTTATAGCAGGCTATTTCATTTGGGACCCCAAACCGGCTGATAAATGCTGCCCAATAGAGTTGATTTCTTCCTTCTCCCAGACCTTTTTAAAAGCACATGCTTCAACTCATTTAGAGAAATAGTCAGTCATGACCAAAAGAAATTTTATCTAGACCCGGCCTGAGGGTAGAGGTCTAACTATGTCCATCTCTCATCTCATGAATGACCAAGGTGAGACAATTGGGTGAAGTAGCTCCCCCGGCTAATGAACCATTGGGTGTGACGCTGACATTTCTCTCACTTATTCACAAATTTGTCACACCCCACCCTAGGTGAGGCGTGACTAGAACCTGGTGACCTACTCAACCTAGCGCCAACATACATCTATAAAATAAGGTCATAAAGCTTAACTCATAAAAGCAATCCAAAAGGATATATATATATATATATATATATATATATATATATATATATATATATATATATATATATATAGGCCGACAAGGCCATCGTACTGGACTAACATAATACTACTAATATTGTACACAGGACACTATCTGCAAAGCCTCTAAATAAAGCGTGGTCATCATACATAAGTCGAGATAGGGCCCCCGACATACCCATAAGTAAAAAAAAAAAGACATATATATAACCCTGACTCGGTAATACTCTAGGAGGAAATAGAGCCCACCAACCAAAAGCTAATATCTGGAGGCGAAGGACAATCCTTGCCTTGGCTGGACATCAATGACGAAAAAAAGAATGTCGAAGAATGTGAGTACGTAAAGGTGAAAATGAAACACAACATTACAATAAGATGCTATCACTAAGAAGGATAAGAAACAACCTGTAACCTCCGACTTGCCGTTATGGGCCATAATATGCATAATGAGTACAATCTCGAAAGAGTATATCTATATGCTATATTTTTTACTACATCATTATCGTGACATAACTGCCCTACTGATCAGTGGTAACTACTCAACTGGCCGTAGCTCGGTGGATCATAGGAATACAATAGCTAAGTCTCTATACATACTATATATGTGTATATAACATCATTTCATTGTTTTCACAAAAGTATATAAGTTTTAGGAAAACCTTCGAGATTGTTAGAACTTTCTTCGGAGTGATGTAAGGTTGTTACACCTCCGGTTACATAATGAATAATAACATCATTACCATGAGCTTCAAAAAGACTTAGAATCTTATACATAACACCCTCGACACCATCAACAGGAAATGAATGATTTGGATACCCTAAGGGAGGAGTCATTTTAGAATAACACACTTTTCAAGTCAAAACATGCCAAGAGAAGAAAAGATTAGCCTTAACATACTTGGTCTTAACCCACTGGCTCAAGAGCTCAACTCGTATCCATTTCACGACCCATACGATAACAAGAATGACACTATTATTAACTATGCAAACGATGCTCATAATCGTATAAAAGAAAGTATCCTATCCTATAACGAAATGGAGAGCATTTCCCCTATTAGTATCTCTTCCTCAAACCTACAATAGGCAAAACAATACAGCAATATAGCTAGCAACTCAACAACAACCTAACGAGCGATAAGCTCAATTTAGAATTACTAATCGACAAGTTCCAACCACAAAAATCCCTCAGGACACAAGAAAACCATTCTAACAACTCTATTAAACATTCCTTAACTATAACCAGCCATAAACATCCATAGTAAAACCTTCAACATAGCCCCAACAATGCACAACATCAACAACATGACAACTTCTCCAAAACCAACAAATTCTAGCATCTATAACAAGATTACAACCTCTAAAAGATTAAAAAAGGAAAGTAGAAGCATAAACTTACCTCAATACACCTAGAGCAACTAGAACGTGAGATTACTTCACCTTGAATTCTTCTCCAAATCAGCCACAAAAGAGTCCACAATGATCTAGCAAGGTTCACTAACTTCTTAGCAAGAAAATCACCTTGATTTCACCTAGGAAGAGAGTTTAGGAGAGTATACGGTATGTTTTGGATAGGGAAATGATGTAAAATGAATGGGATCGAATTTATATAAAATTGGGAATTTCCACTGACTCCATTATACAACCCATGTAATTTTATACTGTCCGTGTAATGGCCACAATATAATACCCCTCCCCCCACTGATACCATTATATGGTAGGGGTGCAACACTTTTATGGGCCGTATAAATGTATACATTCGGTACAATTACCCTACCTGACTAATTATCGTTGAAATGTAATCTTGTCAATTCGTTTAGTCCTTAATCCTTCCAACACTTACTAAACATGAACAGGAACTCTTGTATACCTAGGATGGACATGTCTAATCTCATATAATATCAAAGATAATCCCGCTCTCTAAGTCTACAACTACTAACTCGCAGCGAGACACGGCGCACAAAAATACGCGGTGTAACAAAATGCCTTCGCATCTTCATCCATCCGGCGCTAATAGTACCCGACCTTTCTTAACTTCTTAACTAGTGCATCCGTTCAGGAGTGATTGCCACATACTCTCTCATAAACTTCTCTCATAGTCAGCTTCTTCGGGGCCCAAGAACCATGCCAACGGGCCATAGAATAATCTTTGGTGCAATATACCATCTACGGTGCTGTACCGGGCTACTTTTGTTTTAGGTGCTCGGGAAGCCTTCGGGTCTTCAGGCAGATTATTGTGTTTGAGATTCTCCAGGAACTCATTCCTTCAATCCCAGACCAAGCTTGTTGAGTTTACCTCATCATAACCTGAAGTGTCCAAGGCTGAATGCAGCGACTACACCATCGACCCGGAGTTCGAGCCTATTGCTTTGATAGACGAACCCAAATTTTCCATGGCGTCTGCCTCTACATTCTCTTCTCTGGGCATGTGCATCATCATCCACTCTTGGAACTGGGAGAATAGTTTTAAAACCTTCTCCAAGTATTTCAACATACGCTCCTTCTTCACTTCAAATTCCCATGAACCTAGTTGACTACTAGCAAGGAGTCGAACTTTATCTCTATCACCTCAGAGCCTAGTCCCCAGGCTAATTCAAGACCTGCAATCATAACTCATAGTTGACTTTATTATTAGTTAATGGAACACAGTGTATAGCCTGTCTTAAGACTTCTCCGGATGAAGTATCAAGGACTATGCCTGGCTCTGTTCCTTTAACATTTGATGCCCTATTCCGGTGTAAGACCTGCATTAATCGGTAATACGCTCTTCAAATAAACACGACTTTCGTTCTACCGGGGAACCATTCTTGGATGAATTCTACCATGAAGTTGACTAAACCTTGTGACTTTATCGCAGTTCAGGGTCTATACTCTATATTAAACTCATTGACTTCCACCGCCCACTTAGCCAAGTGTCCTGAAAGTTTGAGCTTGTGTAGACATTCTGCAATGGGATGGTCATCATAACGACAATGGGGTGGCACTGAAGTATGGCCTAAGCTTACGGAAAACTACTATGAGATTCATGGCTAACTTTTCCAACTGAGGGTATCGAGTTTTGGCCCAGCCAGTATTTTACTAACATAGTAAATGGGAAATTGCTTTCCTTTCTCTTCTCGGACTAACACTGCACTTACCGCGACATCAGAGACAGCTAGGGATACTAAGAAATGCTCACCGTCGTTAGGCTTTGACATCAACGGAGGGATAGACAAAAACTTTATAAGATCCTACCGGTCCTGCTGACACTCCGGCGTCTAGTTGAAGTTGTTTTTCTTTTTTTAATATATAGAACAACCTGTGACACTTCTCCGACGATCAGGATGTGAACCTACTAAGTGCCGCCAACCTAGCGATCAACCGTTATACCACCTTCACGTCATCCAATCTATCTGAGGTGTCCTCTATTGCTTTGATTTTTTCTGAATTTACCTCAATTCCCTTTTCAGAGATGATGAAACCTAAGAACTTTCGCAGCCAACTCTAAACTCTAGGTTGAGCTTCATGTTATACTTCTTAGAATGGGGAAAGCTTCCTGAAATAACTTAGGTAGTCCTCTGTGTGAAGACTCTTACCAATATATCATCAATGTAAATTTTCATGGTTTTACTAACAGGTGGCCCCGACATTTTTATGTCCGAACGACATCACGTTGTAGCAGTAGGTGCATAGTTAGTGATGAAAGACATTTTGTCTTGATCTTCCGGGTGAATCCTTATTTGGTTATACTTGGAGTAACTGTCAAGAAAACTCATTAACTCATGTCCGATCATTGCATCAATCATTTGATCGATGTTTGGCAATGGGAACGAGTCCTACAAACATGCCTTATTAAGATGTTTAAACTCAATGCACATGCAAGATTTATTCTACTTTTTAGGCACTACAATTATGTTGGCTAATCAATCCGGGTATTTAACCTCTCGGATGGACCCTATTTTTAGTAGCCTAGTTACCTCCTCTTTAATGAACTTGTTCGGACCTCAACTATAGGACGCTTCTTTTGTTTCATTGGAGGGAAGTTGGGTCAATCTTGAATTTATGAGTTGCCACTTCGGGAGATAAACCAGTCATATCTTAATGTGACGAAGCAAAAACAATCAATGTTAGCTTTAAGATATTCAAGTATTTCACTCTTGAGCTCGAGGGTTATCCACGTACCCAGGCATACCTTTCTTTCTGAGTACTAGACGTACAATACAATCTATTCAAGCTCCTCTGTAGTTGTTTTGGTTGACTCCAAATCATCGAGTACTTAAAAATACTTGAGAACCTATACATGTCATGAAATCCATCTTGGGTTTCCTCTTTCCCTATTTGTTGAACCTCTAAGTTTGAATCAAGCATAGGTTCCAACTCAGGTAATTGCTTTTTGTTGTCCTTTTGTCCTTCCTTATCCTTTGGTTCGTTTAGGGAAAACATTTTCATTTTTTGGTGGTTGCTCTCCTCGGATTTGCTTAGTGCCTTCCGAAGTCTGGAACGTCACCAGCAAATGTAGTGTTAAAGCCACCACCTTCATGTCATGTATCAACAGTCTCCCAAATATTTAATTATACCTTATGTCACCGTTATTGACATATAACTTGGTCTCTTTGACCATTCCCTCTGCATTTATTGGCAATGTAATCTCACCTTAGGTCATTTCGCTCACCATGTTGAATCCGGAGAGGACTCATATGGACGGTATTACTTTTTACAACATTTGCATTTGCTCTATGACTTTATATCACATAAGATATCAGTGCGAAGGGGATCTACCGGGGCGTTCTCATTCTTGAATGCATCTTCAGATCCAACGGTTTGACCTTCCTCTGATCGTGCTTCCCTCACGGTATGATCCCTACCCTCAGGGTCGGGGGTGTTCCTGCGAATCCTTTGACCCCAGAGTTAGGGTTGCCAATTCGTGTCAACAGAGCCTACTGCACCTTGTCTAGGAGATTTATTAGTGTCTTTTGATGTGTCCTCATGATCTCGTGATCGCCTTCTTCGGGGTTTTATCTATGGGAGTCGTTTCCCTCGCTGCTCGTTGGTTGATGTCGTTCCTCAGAGTGAGGGCTTCAGTTCCATCCCCATGTTGCGTCAATGTATCTCCAGCCAAGGGGTCCCGAAGTGGTAATTGGGGTCCAATGGGCACGCTGTCATGCCCCGAACTAGGGCCTGGGTGTAACACGACACTTGATGCCTATCTCAGATAGACGGACTCGAGCAACTAACCGTCGGGCCAATCAACATGTGATATCAAAATGTACTGAATGCGAAAATAAAACTAACATATGATGATGCACTTAAGTCTGAATGAAATAAATCATGAATGCGGAAATACTAATATAAGTTTGAAACTAAACCTTAGCCCAACAAGGCTAACATAAAAGCCTGCGACTCTGCCAAACTGCGACTATAGTCTATGAAGCCTCTAAAGGGTACTTAATATTGATTATTTATCGGGATAAGGCCCTACACCTCACTGACTAAAATACTGTAAAAAGAATGAAAATATGATAATGCCCTGAAGGAACTGGGGCTCACCAAGCAGCTAAAACGAGAATCCTAGCGAGCAGATCCGTCATCTTATAAATCGTTACCTGCATCATAAAATATAGGCCCCGGGAAAAAGGGATGTCAGTACATTTGAATTGTACTGGTATGTAAAACCAACTAAAAGAATAAATAGTTGTGGGATGCTCGAGAAATGGCAGCCCAAATCCATAAACATGTGTGTGTGTGTGTGTGTATATATATATATATATATATATATATATATATATATATATATATATTCTAAAATTGAAACTGAACATACTGATAGCTGAATGGAACAAAAAAAGTAAAGTAATAGGTACTCCCTGTTCTGAATGTGAAATCACTTGTTTTAACTTAGTTAATAATATGTGGGCCTCGGCCCAATATAATTGCACAAATCTGTGGCCTCAGCCAAGTAAGTGTGTCAGTCGATGGCCTCGGCCAAGTATACGTATACATATGACTGTGCCCTCGGGCAAAGATGCATATGTTCAACATTCAACAATTATTATTAAGGAATTGAGAATCCTCCTGTAATGCATAACACTGGAATACTGAACCTTACTATGCTGAGACATGTATTCATGAAATGATTATGAAGTTTAAAGCATTAATTATACATAAGCATTCTGAGTTTTCATGGTTGAGACTCATGGGATAACAAACACGCGTCTATACTTATTGCGTACTGAGTTCACGACATTCTAAATGACAATCATGAACGAATTAATTACGAAACTATATTCTCAAAAGATAGAAGTTCTGAACTTTTCTTGAACTAGAGAAAAATCTCTATTTCTGATGTATACGTAGTAATCATGAAGAATAAGGCGTGGGAAAGATCAATAACATTACTACATGTAGAGAGTTAGCCTTATATGCCCGTAATTGCTCCAATCTAACAAACTTAACTACTTCTCTGATGAAGAACACCAAGATCTAGATTTTGAGCTCTTGGGAAGGATTTACCTTGGAAATCTGATGTTTTTATTGAAGAATCATGTTACTAACCATAAATTAATGTTAGAATTACTTAGGAATCGTTAGAGCGATCTTACCTTGATGTAGGAGGATGAGGAGAGGAGAAAAATGGCTTCTAAGGGCTTTAGAATAAAGTTGGAATGTCTGATAAATAAAATTTTGAATTAAGGGTTGAATTTATATGATGGGCATTTTGGATCCCCTACCTCGCTGAGCGAGCTCCAAAGCGAGGGGTGACCTCACTATGGGCCTTGCTCAGCAAGCTCAGCCGTCCACTTTATACTTAAATTAATAAAGAAAGATAGTGAAAATAAGACTAGATAGTCTGGGTCTGATCAAAGCCGGGAGTTAGAGTCTTCGGGTTGCCAAAATGCTAAAGTGTTTAGAACTTTGAATAAGAACAAGAGAATAATTGAACAATTAAGTTTACTTGTTTCCTATTTTAAGTTTCGTATGCCTTTAAAATTAGAAATGAGGCCTTATTTACACTTAGAGATAACGGGCGCATGATCTGTGGATCATGCCCTCATAATTACTATAATCAGTGTCTAGCAATAAAGAGCAATTAAAGACAATAATTCACATTAATGACGGGAGGGAGCCCTAGAATCTGTTATAACGGCAATACGTTGAACTTCAATATGCATGACCAGTGAACTGGCATGCTTCTCCGAATCCTCTTAGTCTTCGTCCTTGGAGGAGGAGTACCAAGTTAACCTTCTGGGTTAGTCGCATATGCTTCCCGTAGTCTCTTGCTTGCCGACCAACTGATTCGGTCACTATTTGCCATGTGTCATTACCTGATACGTTCACCTGACATCTATGGCTTTTTCCCAATACAGAACAATATTGTAATGAGGAGTGTACAAAAAGAGTAGTTATTTCTTTTAAGTGGGTGATTCTTGAAACTTCTAAGTATAAATTATCTCATTTTAGTGGAACTACATCGATCCACCCGATCATTTTTCCCCTTATTACCGAAGGGATTTTCTTGTTAAAAACTTGGTGTGTTGTTACTCTCATTTATTGTTCAAAAGTGAATATTATTGTGAATAAATTAAGAAGGCATGAGGAGGAAGTAGAAAATGTTAGTATGGGTAGAGAAAAGATCCTTCGCCATTTGTGGTGGGTTTTTAGAGAGCCAAAAGTTTAAACTC
>NW_026726849.1:0-62353 GCF_029784015.1 Lycium ferocissimum
CCTTTGAAAAGGGGAATAGCCTCACATATTTTTCGTTTCCCTCAACATTATCTTTTTTCTTGTTTTCAAGCTCGCGATTCTCCCTTTAAGAGAGTTTGTACAAAGATTAGACAACGGAAACATCCAAGCAAAAGTTTTAAGATAATGAAGATTTAGCTTTTTTTCTTTGTTTTAAACCTCCTCCATTAAAAAAAAACCCCCCAAACATCAATAAGCCCCCAATAATATTATAATCTGATGTTTTGGTTAAACATTTTTTTTACTTTTAAACCCACTTAAATTCCAAATTATTTACAACTAAATTTTCTCAAAAATCCTTTAATATCTTCTCATTCACCCGGTTTTTCATTGTCAAAAACTATTATTAATTAAGTATTAATCAAATACCCTTTTCCCATATTTGTTTTATTCCCCTTTCCTAATCAAGTTTTTTCCTCTCAATTCTTAAAACATGAACATAAAACTTTATTTTGATTGGGGAAGGGACTTGGGAAATATTTCACTTGGAGAACCGGCCTCAACACCAAAAGAGATTATTGGTTCCCGCGAGCCTAAGTATCCTTGCACTTGATTACCTGGAATTCTTTGTCTTTACTACGCTTGATTTCCCTTGGATATATGATGATATGATGAGGAAAATTTTTCTAGAACCTTCAAGACTTAGAGATTATTTGAAATCTGAAAATTTGAGCTCAACTCATCTATTTATAGCTGAAGAAAGTTCTAGAGAAGCGGTTCGACGAGCGAGAGTCGTCGACTAGCTCCGTCGACTAATACCCTCGAGAATCCACGATTGCAAAAGCATGTTAACGGTCCTGTCGACGTGTTAACCGTCCGTCGACTGATGCCTGCAGGTCTCAGTCTGCAGAAGCATATTGACGGTGCAGTTGATAGTCGTCGACACCGACCGGTGTCTGTGCATTTTCTGAATCGGCTAACATCGTTGATTCGATTTTTTCAACTTCTCTAACCCCGTGAATCTGTTATATCCCCCGTATTTTATACATTCGGATAATTCGAGAAAGTTGTGGCAAGTTAGGGACAAGATATTTTTAAGAGTTATTTTAATACAGTTGGTTATAAATATCAATTATGAATATTGGTATTATGGAAATCTTTAAAGAAGGCTAAGGGCAAAGAAGAGAAAAATCGTAAAATGGGCCGTGGAAATAATGCGGAAGGTTAGGGACAAAATGGTAATATTGAGGAATGTCGAGGGGTTAAACGGGAATTTCACATGAGTTTCATGAAAGTTCCAAGAGGGGCATATTGGTCATGTGACAAAAAAAAATAAGAAAGAAGAAAAAGAAGATGACAAAATAAGTCATCTTTTTATTTAAGAATTCAAGAAAAAAGAAAGAAAATCTAGAAAAAATTGAGAGAGAGGTATGTGCCCCCCTCACATGCTTGTGGAGACTATATATATATATATATATTCATTCATCTTCTAACATAAGAAAGACTTGGAAAAAAAAAAGAGAGAAAGAGAGGAGAAAAAGAGAAAGGCCATACGGCCATAGAGAAAAAGAAAAAAAAATTCTTGGAGCCTCCCTCTTTGGTTCAAAAATTTGTTTCTTCTTGAATTACTACTAAGCCCGAGACCCTCTTCAACGTGGTATAATTTTTGTGGCAAGAAAGTACTTGGGTGGCAAGCAGGAAATTGGAGGAAAAAGGTAAGAATTGTATTCTTTTCTATGGAAAAGTTATATTGTTATAGTGATTGGAAATTAATGGAAAATATGGAGGTGTTTGTGTGGTGTGTGAACCGTGTGTGTGTGCATGTGTTGTGGCCGTGTGATGTTGTTATGGAGGGGAAGATGGATTAATTTTATTTAGCTTGTTAAGTGTGTTTTTGTGACCTTGTGATGTAAGTGAAAGAAGAATAGTTTAAGTTGGCATGAGAATCTATTGTTAAGTTGTTGTAGGAAATTATACGATTTTATTCTAGTTTTATGTAATATATGAAAAATGAATTGCTAAGGTGCAAATTATGGTTGTCGTTAATGAATTTGGGAGATGAAGACGTGTTATGAATATTTATGCCGAAGAATGGAGGTTTCGGATGAATTATGGTTTTGGTGGAATTTTTGTATATTTTACAAATAATTTGTAGAATGATATGAAATATTTCCGAATTGTGTTGGAATGATCTTGATTAGCAAAGAATATGAAAACATTGATATTGGTTTGGAAGTGCGAAGTTAGGTTGGAAGTTGTCGTACTATTTGGAAAAGAAAACAATTTATGTTAGAATGCGTTTTAAATCGATTGTTGATGTTATTGGTATTGTTGTTGGTTTGGTTTTTGATATTTGGAGCCGAGTTAAATCTCGCGGATGTTATATGTATAGGGGAGATGCTGCCCAAATTTCTGTAGACAAGTATTGGCTTAAGAGTAAATTCCTAAAGCTTGATAATTGATATTTGGTAAATGTGACCAGCTTTGTAGATTTTGGAGGAAACGGGACTTGAATTTGGAATAGCGTAAGGAGCGGAAAAGGTATGTAAGGCTTACCCTTTCCTTCTTTGGCATGTCCTAGGCATAATAGGTTTGAATACGAGCCTCGGGGATGATTCTACTCTTAGAAATCCGAGTTTGAATTTGACCCTTTTTCATTCAATAGAATTGAATTAAGTTTTTCATGTTTGGTTGAAATAATTGCTTAAACATCTATAATTTGTCCAAATGTAACCGAATGACACTAAGACCTTCATAAGTGACCTTATAAAGTTTAATGTACGTAATTTGTGTGCACTACCTCGACTTGACCCGAGGTCGGCCCAAAAATCCCCGAGACTATTTGTGTTGTCCTATCGATTCATTTCCGTATGATAATTAAGGAAAACTTTCGGCTATGGTTTCGAGTTGTTGTGATTCGTACGTATCCTCCGATATAAGTACACGATTTGGCTATCTGATACAACTAGTTCGATACAAGTGTTTTGATATGAGTGCTCCCAACTCTGATATAAGTGCCCTAATATGAATATTATAATATGAGTATGTAATCTGATATAAATAATCCGTTATGAGTGTTCTGATACAAATATTCCGGCGTAAGTATTGAGACAAAAGTATTTTGATATGAATATTTTGAAGACGGCAATTGCCGACATAAGCTCTCCGGTATGAATATTGACGTGGGTATGCGATTCGATATAAGAAATCTGTTATGAGTGTCCCGACGTAAATATTTTGGTAAAAGTATTTTTACTAAAAGTATCATGATATAAATGCGTTGATATAAGTGATACATCATAAGTATTTTGATACAAGTATCTCGGCATAAAAATCGACATAAACATTGATATAAGCATTACGGGTATAGGTATTACAATCTAAGTAATCCGTTATGAATTCTGATTGTATGATGTATTCGGTTTTAGGTACTATGGTATATATAAATCGATTACCGTGTACGTGGAACATGATATGCTAGTCTTTGAGTACTTTTGTGGTATATGTCCGTCTCGGATGCTTGTGGCGGTTAGATCTTGTGGTATACATCCGTCTCCGGTTACCGGTGAAGCAGTTCGGGGCACTGTAGTATATGTCCGTCCCAGATTTTTACGGGTATATGGATTATGATGTGGCCTCCCGGGTTCGGTTCGTGGTATATGTCGGTTCGTGTACCGCTATGATATGTTCGTTTCGGCCGTGGTATCCGTCCCCGGGTACCGAGTATGTGTTATGATCCGTCCGGTTTCCCGTGGTATATCCCCGGGTACCGTGTGTATGTTATGATGTGTTGTGTTATGGTGACCATATCTCTCGTGCCCTATGCATGCCTTTGATTTGCACTATTTACGATCCGAAAGTAAAGCGTTTGGATATTCTGGATAAGGTACGTAATTCCGGTACTTCTGACTCTGACCATGATTCTGTATATCAATCTTCCGCACCTCTGATCATGATAAGGCTCTGTCCGCTATACCTCCGCATGCCTGATTCTGACTATGGTTTGTTGACTATACTTCTGTACATCTGGACTTGCTTATGATTCTGTTCATAGTATTTCTGGCTTTACATACTCAGTACATATTCGTACCGACCCCTCGTTCTTCGAGGGGTCGCGTTTCATACCGTGCAGTACTCCCGCATGATTATCACCCATTACAGATGTTACACCTCAGAAATTTCCTTTAGCGTACAAGTGAATTGACTCATGAGGTTTAGAGGAGCGAGAGATAGTAATCGATCGACCTAATTAAGATTTCTAAAGACATCCGAGTTAAGAAAAGGAAGTTGTTAAAGAGAAGTCGAGTTGTAAGTCAGAGAGTATCGGATAAAGAGTACGAGCATTGAGTTAATGGCGTATGAATGATGCCCCAAGGGAGAGTTATAACGTCCCGTAGAATGGTATTGAAGTGATGAACAAGTGTTAAGAAGGTTCCACAAGGATCGGAGATCAAACGAGTCGACGAAACAGAACTCGGAAAACTGGGTAGACATACGGCCGTATACATGCGGCCGTATAAAATATCCGGACGTATGTCCAGTCGTAGATCCACATTAAAGAAGACATAACTTTCGGACTAGATATACGGTCCAACATACGGTCAGTAGATTTTATACGGACCGTATGTTGGTCCGTATATTTCCAATCGGCTGAACTCAATTTTATATAAGGGACCCTTTTTCATTTCATTTCACTTCATCTCTTCACCTCTCTCATTCAAGAAAACTCTAGAGAGTTCCATACACCTCAAACACAAGAAAATAAGAGAAATCAAAGATCAACAACAAGAAATCAAGAGAATCAAGTGAAAGAAACCCATCAAAAGTCATACAAATCAAGAAATCCTAAGAGAGAGAAAGTAGGGTTTTGGTGGAAAAGGTGAATTGTCATCCAAGGCTTGTTCCTCCATCATCCAAGGTAAGTTTCATGTTTATTCCATGCTAATTGAAGTATTATTATGTTGAAACATATGAATTGAAAGAGTGTATAGCAAATGTTAGATATGGAAGAATAATGTCATCTTGAAATAGTAGTTGGATTGAATCATGGAAACGAATATGTTGATGATATAAATACGTTATAAATGACCTTTAGGACATGAAATAAGTATTGGATACGAAAGAATACGACGATGGATTTTTAGTCATAACTATGGGAAATTGAGGTGAAATTATGGAATGCGAATCATGTGAATGAACTATGATCATTGTTAATGATACCATGATGATTATTATGAATGTTGGGAGTTGATATGGAAAGTAGTATAAACAAAGGAGATGCTGCCCAAATTTCTATAGCCTTAGTAAGTATGATTCCACGATTATATAGCTAATGTTGATACGAATTCCATTGAAGGTAAACGAGAGCATTAAGGAGAACGAGCAAGCAATAGAATAAGCTAAACGACAAAGGTATGTAAAGCTTAGCCCTTTCTTTCCAAGGCATGATTTCTATGGCATGAAACCTCTCTTTACTACTAATGTCCCATCTCCAAGAAAGTCAAGAGTCCTCACTCACGAATAGCTATACGAAATAAGAGATATGAGTTGAATGCGAAACGATGATAGTAAGCTAAAGAGTCTTTATGATGAATTATGATAAGCATGTTAAAAATGGCATATTATGATAAGCATGTTATGATATGCATGTTAATGTAAGCATATACTTTGATGAGTATATTATTGTTTACTATACCGCACCTATATGGTCGGGAAAGATTGGATTACGATTATGCATATATGATAGTGATGTTAAGTTACGATAGAACCATGATATGCTTATAAGACAATCCATAATCATAAATCTACAAGATGTACGATGTTGAGTATATGGTATGTACGCACAAATATATGTATTATGACGATATGCTGTCGAGCCCTCGTGGCCGAATACGATATGCTGTCGAGCCCTCGTGGCCGAATACGATATGCTGTCGAGCCCTCGTGGCCGAATACGATATGCTGTCGAGCCCTCGTGGCCGAATACGATATGCTGTCGAGCCCTCGTGGCCGAATACGATATGCTGTCGAGCCCTCGTGGCCGAATACGATATGCTGTCGAGCCCTCGTGGCCGAATACGGATAATGATCAAATGTGTATAAATAAATGCAACATGATGACGTGTGTATATATGCATATGTTATGATGAATGTAGAATGGTGACTAGTTATGTTAAGTTCATGATACCCCTATGTGATGTATACGTACATATGTATGTATCGAGTCCAAGAGGGCCGAGCACGAATGATTCCGACCTATATGAATACGATTATGATGCATGTATGATATTTTCATTAGTATGACTATGTTATATGTACGATTATGCCATGTGCATCACGTCCACGTAAGCACGAATGAGATAAGTATATGACATCCTTACGAGCACGAGTATACTATGTATATGTAAAGTACGTGATACGAGCATGAGTATGACAAGTGAATAAATATGAAAGGTAAGTAAGTAAAAGATATGAATGTATGTATACGAGCACGAAATAGAACATGGAACGTCCCTACGGAAAGCAGGTAAGTACTATGAAGAGAATGTTAATGTCTCCCATCTTATGTTATTTCATATATTACCGTTATGTTTCTCCATCATTACTGCTCATGCTTTACATACTCAGTACAATATTCGTACTGACGTCCTTTCTTCGGACGCGTGTTCATGCCCACAGGCAGACGAGGAGGTGATCCGGATCCATAGGAGCTAGCGGCCGATTTGAGAGCACTACATTTTCCGGAGGGCGCTGCATTACTCTTTTGGTACATATGTTTGTATATTCCTATTTTGGGCATGACGGGGTCTCGTCCCGTCCCCATGTCTAGTACTCTAGTAGAGGCTCGTAGATGCGCAGTGTGGGTAGCATGGTCCCATGACTTTCACGTATATGCTTGTATATATTATTTTGATAGCCGAAGGGCTTATGATTATAGAAGCAAATGTATTTCAGAAAATTACGGTTTTATATGATTACGAGCATACAGATGAGCGATAGCAGATAAGCAGTAAAGTGAGCGGTGTTCGGTGGTAGCCCCGGATTCGTCGCGCCCGTAGTTCGGGTCGTGACAAAAGTGGTATCGCAGAAAGTTCGGTGCTAGGAAGTGTCTACGAGCCGTGTCTAGTAGAGTCTTGTTTATGGTGTGTTGCGCGCCACGCTAATAAACGGAGGCCACAGTGGCATTTAGGAAAATGACCATCTTTCTTCATACGAGATCGTGCGATAGAGCCAAGTATAAGATGAAATTCCTCCCTAATGAGTATGTTATGATTTCGTAAATGCCGCCAAAGTGGAAAAGCTAAAGCCGCCCGGCAGGGTGAGACCACGACGAAAGGCGAGGCGGGCGGAACAGAGCCGCCTATGAATACGTACGAGGGCGAATCACGGTGACGAGGTTCCATCTAGTGCCTCCACTACTCCGCCCGTTACGGAAGAGCGAGAGCGGGCCTCGCCTCCGGCCCTATGCCTACGCTTCCTCCACCATCTACTTCAAAGCCAACAAGTGGCCGAGGCCATTAACTTATTGACACGGTTAGTTGCCGCCCAAGCGCAAATGCGTAGAAGTGGGCCCGAGGGATCGTTCGGCTAGTACTAGTGCTCGTGATTTTATGAGTATGAATCCCTCCGAGTTTTTCGGGTCGAAAGCTCGGACGAAGACCCTCAAAGTTTTATTGATGAAATGTTGAGGACATTGAGGATTATTCATGCCTCTGAAACCGAATCAGTGGAGTTAGCATCTTATAGACTCCGGGATGTGGCAGTTCTATGGTACAATAATTGGAGAGCGTCGAGGCAAGAAAACGCGCCCTCCTCCCGGCTGTGGCAAGAGTTCGTTGATGCCTTCATTCGTCATTATTTGCCACCCGAGGTCCGCCGAGCTAGAGCGGATAGATTCTTGAACTTGAAGCAAGGAAATATGAGTGCCCGAGAATATAGCCTTCAATTTAATTCGTTGGCGAGATATGCTCCGATGATGGTGGCCGACATGGGTGACGAGTGTACAGTGTTTGTGAGCGGCTTAGGGCCACATTTATATCAAGAATGTTTAACGGCTTCATTGCAAGACGGGATGGATATTTCCCGCATTCAAGCCCATGCCCAAAATTTAGAAGAGCAACAACAGCCGCAAAGGGATGAACGTGGAGTTGACCGGGGGCAAGGTAAGAGAGCCAGATCCATGGGTGCCGATAGCGGCTATAGAGGAAGATCGAGGAAGTCATATTCTAGACACTCAGGCCAGGGGTCCGATTACTCCATTCATTCCGGACCGAGTCAGAGTTTCGTAGAGTCTGGTTCTCGGTATAGAAGTGATTCGGGCCAGACGAGATCGTCCATACAACAATGTACCCGGCCGGTAAGCTGGACATTGGGGACCATGTCGAGTGGGGTCGGATGTTTGCTATAGTTGTGGCCGTCGGGTCATATTATGAGAGAGTGCCCATTTCGAGGCGGCGGGCGTGCGGTCCGCCCCACGGGATCCGCGGCAGCCGGATCTTCGTCATCTATGCGCCCCGCGGGGACAAGACTCCCGTACACTAGTAGCGGGGTAGGCGGGGAGAGAGCATCTAATTCGAGTGGTCCCCGCATCGTATGTATGCATTGGTTGAACGACAAGATCCGCAGTCCCCCCCGATGCCGTCACAGGTATATCTACATTTTTAATTATGTGCTAAAGGAAGAATAAATAATTGTAGCAATGAGCAAGTATAAATTGAGAAGTTATATTATGTAGCGATGGTAGTGGGGAAGGAATGATATGTGGTATTATGGTTCTCAAGTTTAGGGAAGTAAGATGTGAAGAGGGAAAAACCCCAAGGTAGCGATGATGATGAGTTACGACTATAAGAAGCTATTTACGTATAGAGTAAAGGGAAGAGGGAAGACACGAGTATGTTAAGCCCCACATATAGATTATCGTAGCTATGGATCATCAGAAACAGCATGAATAAGACGCAAGATAGTAAGAGGTATACGAATTAAAGATTTGAAGGCAAGACTGTGAATTTAAAAATGGTATAGGCAAGACCCCAAAAGGAAGGGGGGGGGGGGGAAGCGCGGAAAAGAAACGCAAGTGTAGAAAGTTAACGATAGACCCTAATACGTGTCAAATAGATGTGATAAGCGATGATAGTAATGATGTTAAGAGATGCTTATGATCTTATATGTATATGTGCCTATATATGACTATTATGGAAACCTCGAGCTTGTATGACCAGGTAGAGCACGATATATGTGTATGAATATGTATACATGAAGATGAGCACGCACTCATTATAGTTAAGTACGGATGACGGGGGCCTTGGCCGGGCCAAGTATGAAGTACCGATTCTTTATAATCGGGTATGTTATGTAAATGTTATGTAAATGCTATGTATACGAAATCAACATGAGTACGAATATGTTAAGCATGTGTGATATATATGATATGTGAACGATACGAATTCGATTACAAATGTGTTACAAATATAGAAATGCGATGAATATGAGTATGTAAATGAATGTGATCATGAATAGAGATATGGCTATGAACACAAATATGTGCAAGGATGTGGATATCTGTATGTGTATAGGTGTATACGCACACGAGTCAACCAAAGAGCGGTGATGTGATTTGCAAGTAATTATACTTCGCTAAGGAAACCCGGCGAGATAGTTGCAAACCATGTAAGATTTGATGTCATTATGGGGTAAGAAAGGGAATGCATTAAATGAAGTGTAATAATTAGAGTATCCGAACACCCCTATTTCCATCATTACTCAGATATTATGTCCCCTATTTGTAAAACAAAATATTGGACCCCACGAGATAATCTGCACTTATTTTAGCCCGGAAGAGCTATATGAGGGAACACTGGGATGATAAGGTTTGTATGCTTTTCTTTTATGCGTATGGGTCGCGTGTGGCCAATTTATAATGTTGTTATGTTGTAGCCTGTGAGGCAATGATATTATGGGTTGTTGTGACAGGATGGTATCGCCATATTATAGGGGAAACTCTGGCGAAATTTTTCTAGAATTCCCGCTGATTTAACATTCGAGGACGAATGTTCCCAAAGGGGGGAAGAATGTTACACCTCGGAAATTTCCTTTAGCGTACAAGTGAATAGACTCATGAGGTTTAGAGGAGCGAGAGATAGAAATCGATCGACCTAATTAAGATTTCCAAAGACACCCGAGTTAAGAAAAGGAAGTTGTTAAAGAGAAGCGAGTTGTAAGTTGAGAGTATCGGATAAAGAGTACGAGCATTGAGTTAATGGCGTATGAATGATGCCCCAAGGGAGAGTTATAACGTCCCGTAGAATGGTATTGATGTGATGAACAAGTGTTAAGAAGGTTCCACAAGGATCGGAGATCAAACGAGTCGACGAAACAGAACTCGGAAAACTGGGTAGACATACGGCCAGACATACTGGCCGTATAAAATATACTGGACGTATGTCCAGCCGTAGATCCAGCCCGAAAGACGACATAACTCTCTGGACCAGATATACGGTCCAACATACGGTCAGTAGATTTTATACGGACCGTATGTTGGTCCGTATATTTCCAATCGGGCTGAACTCAATTTTATATAAGGGACCCTTTTTCATTTCATTTCACTTCATCTCTCTTCACCCTCTCATTCAAGAAAACTCTAGAGAGTTCCATACACCTCAAACACAAGAAAATAAGAGAAATCAAAGATCAACAACAAGAAATCAAGAGAATCAAGTGAAAGAAACCCATCAAAAGTCATACAAATCAAGAAATCCCAAGAGAGAGAAAGTAGGGTTTTGGTGGATAAGGTGAATTGTCATCCAAGGCTTGTTCCTCCATCATCCAAGGTAAGCTTCATGTTTATTCCATTCTAATTGAAGTATTATTATGTTGAAACATATGAATTGAAAGAGTGTATAGCAAATGGGTTAGATATGGAAGAATAATGTCATCTTGAAATAGTAGTTGGATTGAATCATGGAAATGAATATGTTGATGATATAAATACGTTATAAATGACCTTTAGGACATGAAATAAGTATTGGATACGAAAGAATACGACGATGGATTTTTAGTCATAACTATGGGAAATTGAGGTGAAATTATGGAATGCGAATCATGTGAATGAACTACGATCATTGTTAATGATACCATGATGATTATTATGAATGTTGGGAGTTGATATGGAAAGTAGTATAAACAAAGGAGATGCTGCCCAAATTTCTATAGCCTTAGTAAGTATGATTCCACGATTATATAGCTAATGTTGATACGAATTCCATTGAAGGTAAACGAGAGCATTAAAGGAGAACGAGCAAGCAATAGAATAAGCTAAACGACAAAGGTATGTAAAGCTTAGCCCTTTCTTTCCAAGGCATGACTTCTATGGCATGAAACCTCTCTTTACTACTAATGTCCCATCTCCAAGAAAGTTAAGAGTCCCCACTCATGAATAGCCATACGAAATAGAGAGATATGAGTTGAATGCGTTAAACCGATGATAGTAAGCTAAGAGTCTTTATGATGAATTATGATAAGCATGTTATAAAGGGCATATTATGATAAGCATGTTATGATATGCATGTTAATGTAAGCATACTATGATGAGCATATTATTGTTTACTATACCGCACCTATATGGTCGGGCAGTTATTACAGTTATGCATATATGATAGTGTTGTTAAGTTACGATAGAACCATGATATGCTTATAAGACAATCCGTAATCATAAATCTGGAAGATGTACGATGTTGAGTATATGGTATGTACGCACAAATATATGTATTATGACGATATGCTGTCGAGCCCTCGTGGCCGAATACGATATGCTGTCGAGCCCTCGTGGCCGAATACGATATGCTGTCGAGCCCTCGTGGCCGAATACGATATGCTGTCGAGCCCTCGTGGCCGAATACGATATGCTGTCGAGCCCTCGTGGCCGAATACGATATACTGTCGAGCCCTCGTGGCCGAATACGATATCTTTGTCGAGCCTCGTGGCCGAATACGGATAATGATCAAATGTGTATAAATAAATGCAACATGATGACAGGTATATGCATATGTTATGATGAATGTAGAATGGTGACTAGTTATGTTAAGTTCATGATACCCCTATGTGATGTATACGTACATATGTATGTATCGAGTCCAAGAGGGCCGAGTACGAATGATACCGACCTATATGAATACGATTATGATACATGTATGATATTTTCATTAGTATGACTATGTTATATGTACGATTATGCCATGCATCACGTCCACGTAAGCACGAATGAGATAAGTATATGACATCCTTACGAGCACGAGTATACTATGTATATGTAAAGTACGTGATACGAGCATGAGTATGACAAGTGAATAAATATGAAAGGTAAGTAAGTAAAAGATATGAATGTATGTATACGAGCACGAAATAGAACATGGAACGTCCCTACGGAAAGCAGGTACTATGACGAGAATGTTAATGTCTCCCATCTTATGTTATTTCATATATTACCGTTATGTTTCTCCATTATCATCGCTCATGCTTTACATACTCGCATTAACATTCGTACCGACGTCCTTTCTTCGACGTCGTGTTCATGCCCACGGTATGTAGACAGGAGGTGATCCGATCCATAGGAGCTAGCGGCCGATTTGAGAGCACTACATTTTCCGGAGGCGCTACGCATTACTCTTTTGGTACATATGTTTGTATATTCCTATTTTGGGCATGACGGGTCCCGTCCCGTCCGTATGTCTAGTACTCTAGCAGGCTCGTAGATGCGCGAGTGTGGGTAGCATGGTCCCATGACTTTCACGTATATGCTTGTATATATTATTTTGATAGCCGAAGGGCTTATGATTATAGAAGCAAATGTATTTCGTAAAATTACGATTTTATATGATTACGAGCATACGGTATGAGCGATACAGGGGATAAGCAAGAAAGTGAGCGGTGTTCGGTGGTTAGCCCCGGATACCCGTCGCGGCCCGTAGTTTGGATCGTGACAACAGAAGATGTTCCAGCTGGGTTGGCAGCTCCACTTACTCCTGGAGTGTTGCCGAGTCAGAGTTTGTATGATATGCTTTCTGGATGGATGTTAGAGACTTTGCAGACAGCGTCGTGAGTGTGAATGTCAGTCGGTATGCGGCTCCATCAGCCGATATGTCGGTCTGTGTTATGTATTGAGCTTTGTATGATTATAGATTTGTTCGGTTTGGAAGCTACGAGAAAGAGTATTTCTGAAAAAAAAATTATGTATTTTATCTTATTTGATTTAAAAAGTTTGGCGTGACTTTGTATGCGGTAAGAGTCTGAGGGTTCGCTCGGCCCTAAGTAAGGGTCGGGTGCCCATCACGTCCCATCAGAATTGGGGCGTGACAGAATCACTAGGAATACTTGCTGGTACATTGTATTCAGGGTAACATATTCTCTACTTTAGCTTTCTCCAACAAGCTTTCTTCTTTTTTTCCTCAAATATCTTTGGAATCTTAATTAGCATCATTAAGTATCCCTTCTTACTAGTAGGGACGTCATATACACCTTAACCTACGTTAACCTATTCACCGCACAATGACATGAAATTTTCTGAGGTGTAACAGATTCCCCCCATTCGGGTCAAGTATTTATCCTCTTTTCTCATCCCATTGTCTTCATATCCTTTAATTTTTTCGCGTTTAAATTGACTTGGATTCATTCCCAAATCGATTCGTATCAGTACATATCTGTCTACGAGCCTCTACATAAAGTGCATAACACCATAAGGATGGGACAGGACCCCATCTTGCCCATATATACACACAAAAGAATAGTACCAGCTGAACTGCAGCTCCGGAGCAAGTGAAGCGCTCCTGTACAAATGCCGAGGAACCAGCCTAAGGGTCTGATCCATCTGCCTGTCTACCCGTAGGCATGAACGCAGCATCCAAAAACAAAAGGACATTAGTACGAATAATGTACTGAGTATGTAAGGTATGAATAACAACATAATAAAGACATGAAGGTAACAAGACATAAAAGGGATAACATGTACATCTGAATGCCTCTTAAGTTGGATACCATGCATGCTTTCCTTTTAATAAAACATTTTTATACATATAAATATATCATAATGCCGTACCCATCCATATATGTCACGACCCGAACTACGGGCCGCGACTGGTGCCCGAGGCTGACCACCGAGCACCTGTTATGCCCCGCACTTTGCACGTTCGAATATTTTGAGATGGTTGCGATAAGCTAAACACAAGTGTTATAAATCGTGTTTTGAATATTTGGACACCTTGGGATTTTGAGACAAGTTAAGGACAACGTAATGTGTTGATCTGGTTTGACATATAAGTTGGTTATGAAAATTTTGGATGTGGAAATATGAGGAAAGGCTAGGGGTAAAATGGGAAATTCACAAAGTGACTCAAGGAAATATTGTGAAAGGCCAAGGGCAAAATTGGAATTGGCAAATTATTTATTCATGAAAAAAAAACAAGCAAGCATTCGGCCAAGGTGGGGGGATTTTCCCCCCATGAAATCTTGTTCCCAAAATTATTTTCCTGTTGTATTCCCACTAATTCAAGGGTCCTCTCCAACGTGGTATAATTGTTTCGGAAGATAAGCCGTTCGTTTCGTCGTTTTCGCATTTGGGTCAAGTAAAGAAGTTGAAGGAAAGAGGTAAGATTCAATCCCTTTTTATATGTTATGAAGGATTCATTTATGTTGTAGTATGTAGAAATGGTTAGAAATTATGAAAATATGGAAGTTTGAATGGTGGTTGTATGTGTGGAGGTGGCCGTGTGTTTGTGGATATTGTATAGCCAAGATGAGTTAATTTTATGTAATATTCTAGTTGTGGTTATTGTGGATTTTATATTGGAAGTGAAAGTTGAATGAATTTGGTTGAAGTTGGAATATGGCATAGGGCCGTGTGGTGCATGGTGTTGAAATAAAAATAAATTTATTTTGTTTAGTATGTTAGTTGTGTTGTTGGTGATGAATTGGTAAGTAGGAAATGTGTTGAGATGTTTTTGTTGCATATGTATGGATTTTGGATGGAATATGGAAATTGATGAAATTGTTGAGTATTGGATATATGGCTTGGAATGTTCTTGGTTTATGTTTGAATTATCCTAAATTAGTAGGTGAATATGAAAATATTGATATTGATCTATGAGCACAAAGTTGGATTTGGAGTTGTTGCATTATTTGGAAAATAAGACTATTTGCGCTAGAAATGCGTTTCTAGTCGATTGTTAATGTTATATATATTGTCGTTGGTATGGTTGTTGTTGTTTTGGCCGAGTTTGAATCTCGGGGATGATGTATATAGGGGGAGATGCGCCCAAATTTTATAGACAAGTATTGGTTAAGATTGAAATTTTAAGTCTTATGAATAGCCAATTGGTAAATATGACCATTTGCGAGTTTTGGATGAAACGGGACTTAAGTTTTGGCGAGCGTAAAGGGCAAGAAAGGTATGTAAAGCTCTCCCATTCCTTCTCTTGGCATGTCTTAGATGTACTAGGCTCGAAGTTGGACCTTGGGGGCAACTCTACTCTTCGGAATCTACGTCTAGAAACGCCCCTTTTTCACTCAATGAAATTGAATTAAATACTTCATGTTTTGTTGGCAAAATAAGCTTAAACATCTGTAACTGTCACAAATGAAACCGGAGTACTTTGAGACCTTCATAAGTGGCTCCATCAAGCCTAATGTTCATAATTTTACGTACGTCACCTTCACTTGACCCGAGGTGGGCCCCCAATCTCCGAGATTTTTCCACGTTGACTTAATTGATTTATTTTAAGCGTTATGCAAGTATGACTTATGACTAAGTTCTGATTATTAAAAGGATGATTGTCTTGACTATTCCCTTGAGTTCTATGATCTATTTTGCCATGTACAAATAATCCCAAAGGTTTTGTCTTTGACCTCGTTGTAACTCCCAAGATATGATCTATGGCTATGGTCCGATTTCCTTTAAATGATCTATCGTCTGGATGGTTCTTTCGAGTCTTGGCAAACATTGTATGTTTTATATTGCATATGGTTTTCTCACTACTCTGCTCGTGCAAGCTTAATACGTCTTTCACCGAGTCCCGGGCCGGGTACGCTGTCACACCCCGACTTTACTAGGGTGTGTGTCACGACCCAACTAGGGCCGCGACGAGCGCCCGATACTTGTACCGGACACCCCTTGTCTATCATATTACCTTTATTACTAAGTGGGCCATATGAACTGCGCCCTTTTTTTTTTTTGACATATACATTAGTAACATCATAATATACATAGATTAACAAGCTTGAACAATACATTATACAACGACAAGGACAATCAGAACACAACACATCTATCGTGCATAGCTGTCTACGAGCCTCTAACATGGTATACATATACATAGGAAGGGCCGAGTACCGACGTGCCCGAATACATACAAAGTAGTACCCAAAGACCGTGGCTCCGGAGCAACCGGAGCCTCGCTATCCGCCGCCGATAGAACTCCTAGAAACCAGGTCCGTCTACCCGCCTAACCGCGGCATGAACGCAGCGTCCACAAGAAGGGGACGCGAAGACAAATAGTGTACCAAGCATGTAAGGCGTGAAGGTAAACAACGCAAGTATAATCATAAGTAAGAATCACCGTGTCATAGGTTCGTAGAATATACAATGAAGTAAGAAAATAACCTATACATAGGAAGGCCCTTTTCGTCGGATACTAGGCGTGCTTATCTTAAGAAGATACCTCTTATCATAGACATAGAAGATAGAGAGAGTGTAATATAACATACCTTGTCTTATAATATCATGTCGTACTATACCATAGGAGATCATATCATATCATAGCATGGCGTGTCATAGCATATCATGGCATAGCATAACGTGTCATAGTATTTCATGACATAGCATAGCGTATCATAGTATATCATGGCATAGCATAGCACCGATCGACGTCGGCTCGCCCACATAGCACCGAATATATCGGCTCGCCCATATATCCCGCGTCCGGGCATCCCGCGTCCGAGATGATAAGCCAGCTGACCAGGTGGCAATAAAACATAGTTCCCTTCCCATTTCCCATATGTCCCTTCCCCCAGGTCCCCAGGTACATATACATATATCATTTTATATTATGTCATGTCATATTATGTAGTGTCATAGACATTTCCTCATCTTCAGCATCATCATTTCTATCATAGAATCCTAGTAGTCATTTTAATCATAAGGATTTGTCAAAAATTGTAAACTTTGATTTGGAAAGAATAAATCTCATACGTACCCTTACCCCACATAAGCGTAATAGTAAAATAAACATACATAATAATTAAAGATATTATCAGAGGACGCACAGAAGCGAGTATGACGCACGAAGGCCGATCAGGCCGTCACAAGGTATACATACAATCCCCAACGTACACGAGCGTACCAAACATATACAGAACCCACTACACATGTCTACAGACCTCTACAGACTGAAAACATAAACATATGACGGGACGGGGGCCCCGTCGTACCCCTGAAATCCGAATGTACATACATATCGAAAAGATCGTACCAAAATGTAAGCTCCGAACAAAGGAGCGCGTAGTAGCCGATAGATGGCCTAAGCGGGCGGATCCGCGAAGCGTGCGTACGTACCGTGGGCATGAAACACGGCCCCCGCGAAGCAAGGGGGTCAGTACGAAAAATGTACTGAATATGTAAAGCAGAGACTGTAATAACAAAATCAAAATCGGAACAGAATGTGCGGAGAATGAACAAAATGCGTATATAATCAAAATACATGTCAGAAATCGTAAATAGTGTATGCAGAAAACATATGCCAAAGCCGGCCCCGTTAGGGACTCGGCGGTCAGAGTGTGGTCGCCCCCGACGCTGGCGCCACAAGCATAACAGATCATAACATAACAGATGGCCATATCAGAACATAATCATAACAAAGCGTACATGGCACAACATACACCACAACCCATGTACGTATAATACCGCCCCCCTCACACCGGAGCACGGCGAACAATGCAGAGAAATACGCTTGAGAACATATCCTGGCCCGGGCTCAGTGGGGGAAACATTGAGGCATCCACGAGTGGAGTAGTGAGAAACCAAATGCAATAAAAATACCATACAGATTTCCAGAGACTCAATGAGGCATAACAAATGACAAATCAAAGTAAGGAGATCGGACGGAATCATATTATGCGAATCTCGGATATCATGGTGCATTACGGAGAAATAACTTTTCTATGATCACTTTTCATGTTCCAAAATAGTTTATAAGACTTAAGGAAATATTTAAAACAATTTTCATTTAGTAGTTAAAATAGCAGTTAAAACGTTTCCTTAAAAAGAACCGCTCAAAACTAACCATAAACATAAAGGGGTAAAATCGGAATTTTGCGGGTCCACCTCGGGACAACCGAGGCGATGGGCTTGAATCATGTATATTAGGCGTATGGAATCATCTATATAGGTCCTAGGGACGATTCATAACTTTCTAGGCAATTTATGAACATTCACATAAACTTTTCATCAAAACACACCTAAAGGATTCAATTCTATTGAACGAAAAAGGGACATTTTCAAACGCGGATTCCGAAGAGCGTAAACACTTTCCAAGGCGCAAATCCGACCTGGTACACTTAGATCATGCCAAGAAAGAAATAGGAAAGCTTTACATACCTTTTTCGCCCTTAACGCTCTCCAAAACTCAATTCTCTTTTTGTCTAAAACCTACAAATGGTCAAGTTTACCATATGTTAATTCCAAGGCTTTAGGCATTCATTTTGAACCAATACTTGTCTAACAAAATTTAAAACACCTCCCCTATAATTATGACGCCCCGAGAATTTAACTCGGCTCAAATACCAACAACAACCAAGCCAACAACATTAAATATCAACTAGAATCATATATTAGCACAAATCGGCACCTTTACGCATAAGCGACAACTTACAACTAACTTCGCATTTTTAATCCAATCATGATGTTTTCATACTCATTTACCCTCCAAATCATCCCAACGCCATCCAAAGACATTACACATGATTTCTCATATTATTCATAAAATATATAAATTTTCCACCGAAACCATAACTTGTCCAAAACTTCCATTCTTCAACCAACATGTTCATAACACATTATCATTTATCAAATTCATTAATAACCATCATAACTAGCACATAAGCAAAGCATTTCCATAGTTACATCATAACCACATTAGAACACATATCCTCTTATAACGACATATAAGCCATTCTAATGCCAAACTTGAATCGTTAAACCTCCATTTACACTATAAGGATCACAACGACGCAACTAACATATTAAACAAAATAAACTCAACATGTTTCCTTCTACCAACACCACACGGCCATAGGCCAATCCTCAACTCCGCCACATTTAAATCCATCTTTCACTTCCAATACAATTTCTACAATGTCTACAATCATAATACAACATAAAATTCAACACAATCACATTACACACTAAACATGTATTCGGCCACCTACATACATGGCCTTTTCTCCATGCAAACTTCCATATTTCTATGCTTTCGACTCATTTACATATGCTACAACACAATCAAACCTTCAAAACACCATTAGAAAGGATGAATTCTTACCTTACACTTCCAACTTCTTCAATAGAACAACTTGTCAACTTGAAGGATTTAATGCTTCTTCTTCCAAACCAACTACACCAAGTTGAAAAGGGTACTTAACTTAATAGGAAAAGCACAAGATATAAATTTTTGGAACAAGATTTTTGGATGTGAAAATTGGCTATGTTCAGCCGAGAGCTTCTCCTTGGAGAGGTTTCTCAATTTTTTTTGTTTTGTTCTATGTTTCTTGAATTTTCTTGAAGCCTCACCCTTCTTATAATTATTAAGTGGTCACATGTGAAACACATGACCACACCATGGGCTTGGCCAAGCCTCAACATGGCCGGCCACCCCCTCTACTTTGGGCCTAAGTTTTCCAAATTTTTTTCTAAGCCCAATTGATGATGAAACGCTTTTGGAAATTCACGGGACCAATTTACGAGGTTCCAACTTTGCCCTTAACCTTCCTTAATATTTCCGCGTCCATACTTCCTTAGACATCACATGTACATTAAGTAAGATCCAATTAAAGCCTTGTTTCTTACCATTCCGAATTATTTCCAATTTTCCGAATACGCACAAAATGCGAGATGTAACATCCTCCCCCCCTTTAGAACATTCGTCCTCGAATGTTAAACTAACCATATAGGGGTGTATAAGTAATTCGGGGAGGAGTTCCTTTCTTCGTACTCGTTTCTTTCAATCCCCAAAGATCGTTATGCCATCTTCTCTCCTTTACCGCTTATTGGCCTTAGGCTACCCGACCTTTGTAGGGTTTCTAGTCACTCCCGATATTCTAATTTCCTTTGGTTTACCCCGAACTGTCCATTTGACTCTCATATCACACTTGCGAAAAAAAAAAATTTGTTCGCTTCCCAGGGGGTCACCCATCCCAGAATTGTTCTGGTCTTAGCACGCTTAACCTCGGGACTTTAGCAAATTTTGATGCGTCCGCTCTGATATAATCGCATCTATTTCCCCGTACATGCTTGTCACGTAATTTAAGGCGGGTCGGGATCTTAACGAAATTTCAGAAGATTTTCGTAGTGGGTCCTACTCGATTCAGGGAGGGTCTTTCATTTTTTTGATTATACCTTTTCCGTATTGGCTTTCTAGGTCGGCACTATTCACTTTTTCATTACATCTCTATAACTATATTAGTGGTTCTATCCGGGCGGGTATTATCCCAATTCTATTAGTGACTCGGAGAAGAAAATATACCACAAAATAGAATCTAAACCGGTCGATACAAATATATTTCGAAAAAAAAGAATGATAATGTACCTGCATCCGCATCTGGTGGCGCCTCCGAATCCTGTCGACCCGTCAGAGCATAAATGCGGTTCGAAGGACCGCCAGAACTAGAAGCTCCGCCACGGCCTCTACCGCGGCCAGCAGATGTCGATGTGCCTTGCCCCGTGGGGCGCATAGCCACGTGAGCCGATGATGACCCTAAGAATCGATCCGGTAGGCTGGGCCATACCACCCAAATTACCCTTATACGGACAATCTCTCACTGCATGGCCTTGGCGGCCACAAGAAAAGCACGCTCCAGTAGCCCGGTAGCATTCCCCAGGATGGTATCTGCCACAATAAGAACACTGAGGCCTAGGTGGCCTCGTCTGACTGGAACCTCCATCCACCCGTGAACCAGCCGGCCTGGAGCTCTGGCCTACTCCCGAATACTCTGCATTATCTGATCTTCGGCCTGAAAACTGCGGGGGTGTGCTTCGTGCAGGCTGGGAAGAACGCCTGGTACCCCGCTGCTGAGATGGCCCACTCTGAGACTCTCCAGTATATCCAGCCGATCTGGCCCTTTTGGGCTGGCTCTCATCATAATCTCTCTCACCGATGCCCCTTATGTCGTTCTTCCATGCCCGGGCGTACGCCCGTACGCGGGCAATGTCCATACCGGGGCTGGGCAGCCACGGCTAAGCAATTATCAATCATATACTTATCCAAACCCCTAATAAAATGGTGCATCCTGTCGTCCATACTGGCTACCAAAGTAGGTGCATACCGAGCCAGAGAGTCGAACTCCAAACTATACTCCCTGACACTGCGGCCTCGCTGCCTGAGTGATAAAAATCTATCCAATCTGGCCCTCCGCAGCTCTGGTGGTAGAAAATGACGTAGAAAAGCCTCCGTAAACTCATCCCAGACGGCAGGAGGGGCTCCTCTACCCCTAGCTAACTCCCAGGACTCGAACCAGTTGGCCGCGACATCATGCAATCTGTATGAGGCCAACTCCACCGACTCCGTCGGCGAGGCCTTAATCAGCCGTAGGGTGCGCTGCATCTCCCTAATGAACTCATGGGGGTCTTCTTCAGGCTTTGTCCCGAAGTACTCCGGAGGGTTACAGGTCAAAAACTCACGGGCCCTCGAACTGCTCGGCCCGCGTGCCTGATCACCCCCTGACTCGCGCCGCTGCTCCTGGGCTGCCACCCACCTGGTCAATAACTGCACCGCCTCTCGCATGGCTCTATCCTCCGCCCCCCGGCCGCGTGGGGGCTGAGGCCGAGGTGCCGGGCGTCCGAAACCGGCGGGAAAGCCGCCCTCGATCCGCACCGGTGCTACTCGATCCCCCCGGTGCGGGTGGCGTCGCCGAGCCGGGCGTCGGAGGCACAGCTCCGGCTCGAGGGCGAGTGCGGGCCGTGGTGACTCGCGGCTCGACTCGCCCACCGGCGCCGTAGACTTGCCCTTCGGGGGCTGCCGTTGCCTTTCTCGGAGGCATAGCTGAAAAGACAATAATTCGATTCGTTAGGAGGGAATCATCTTACTAATACAGTTCTACCGCACGATCTAAGACAGAAAAGAAGGGTAACTTCCTAAATGTCCTGTAGCCTCCTGTTTATAGATGTGGTGCACAACACACCGATAAACAGGACTCTACTAGACACGGTCTGTAGACATTCCGAGGACCTAACCGCTCTGATACCACTTTTGTCACGACCCAACCCCGTAGGCCGTGACTCGTGCCCGAGTTGGACACTCATACGTACCCTTACCCCACATAAGCGTAATAGTAAAATAAACATACATAATAATTAAAGATATTATCAGAGGACGCACAGAAGCGAGTATGACGCACGAAGGCCGATCAGGCCGTCACAAGGTATACATACAATCCCCAACGTACACGAGCGTACCAAACATATACAGAACCCACTACACATGTCTACAGACCTCTACAGACTGAAAACATAAACATATGACGGGACAGGGCCCCGTCGTACCCCTGAAATCCGAATGTACATACATATCAGAAAAGACTGTACCAAAATGTAAGCTCCGAACAAAGGAGCGCGCGTAGTAGCCGATAGATGGCCTAAGCGGGCGGATGCGAAGCGTGCGTCTGTACCTGTGGGCATGAAACACAGCCCCCGCGAAGCAAGGGGGTCAGTACGAAAAATGTACTGAATATGTAAAGCAGAGACTGTAATAACAAAATCAAAATCGGAACAGAATGTGCGGAGAATGAACAAAATGCGTATATAATCAAAATACATGTCAGAATCGTAAATAGTGTATGCGGAAAACATATGCCAAAGCCGCCCCGTTAGGGACTCCGGCGGTCAGAGTGTGGTCGCCCCCGACGCTGGCGCCACAAGCATAACAGATCATAACATAACAGATGGCCATATCAGAACATAATCATAACAAAGCGTACATGGCACAACATACACCACAACCCATGTACGTATAATACCTGGCCCTCACACGGAGCACGGCGAACAATGCAGAGAAATACGCTTGAGAACATATCCGGCCCGGCTCGGTGGGGGAAACATTGAGGCATCCACGAGTGGAGTAGTGAGAAACCAAATGCAATAAAAATACCATACAGATTTCCGGAGACTCAATGAGGCATAACAAATGACAAATCAAAGTAAGGAGATCGGACGGAATCATATTATGCGAATCTCGGATATCATGGTGCATTACGGAGAAATAACTTTTCTATGATCACTTTTCATGTTCCAAAATAGTTTATAAGACTTAAGGAAATATTTAAAACAATTTTCATTTAGTAGTTAAAATAGCAGTTAAAACGTTTCCTTAAAAAGAACCGCTCAAAACTAACCATAAACATAAAGGGGTAAAATCGGAATTTTGCGGGTCCACCTCGGGACAACCGAGGCGATGGGCTTGAATCATGTATATTAGGCGTATGGAATCATCTATATAGGTCCTAGGGACGATTCATAACTTTCTAGGCAATTTATGAACATTCACATAAACTTTTCATCAAAACACACCTAAAGGATTCAATTCTATTGAACGAAAAAGGGACATTTTCAAACGCGGATTCCGAAGAGCGTAACACTTTCCAAGGCGCAAATCCGATCCGGTACACTTAGATCATGCCAAGAAAGAAATAGGAAAGCTTTACATACCTTTTTCGCCCTTAACGCTCTCCAAAACTCAATTCTCTTTTTGTCTAAAACCTACAAATGGTCAAGTTTACCATATGTTAATTCCAAGGCTTTAGGCATTCATTTTGAACCAATACTTGTCTAACAAAATTCGGCAAAGACCTCCCCTATAATTATGACGCCCCGAGAATTTAACTCGGCTCAAATACCAACAACAACCAAGCCAACAACATTAAATATCAACTAGAATCATATATTAGCACAAATCGGCACCTTTACGCATAAGCGACAACTTACAACTAACTTCGCATTTTTAATCCAATCATGATGTTTTCATACTCATTTACCCTCCAAATCATCCCAACGCCATCCAAAGACATTACATATGATTTCTCATATTATTCATAAAATATATAAATTTTCCACCGAAACCATAACTTGTCCAAAACTTCCATTCTTCAACCAACATGTTCATAACACATTATCATTTATCAAATTCATTAATAACCATCATAACTAGCACATAAGCAAAGCATTTCCATAGTTACATCATAACCACATTAGAACACATATCCTCTTATAACGACATATAAGCCATTCTAATGCCAAACTTGAATCGTTAAACCTCCATTTACACTATAAGGATCACAACGACGCAACTAACATATTAAACAAAATAAACTCAACATGTTTCCTTCTACCAACACCACACGGCCATAGGCCAATCCTCAACTCCCCACATTTAAATCCATCTTTCACTTCCAATACAATTTCTACAATGTCTACAATCATAATACAACATAAAATTCAACACAATCACATTACACACTAAACATGTATTCGGCCACCTACATACATGGCCTTTTCTCCATGCAAACTTCCATATTTCTATGCTTTCGACTCATTTACATATGCTACAACACAATCAAACCTTCAAAACACCATTAGAAAGGATGAATTCTTACCTTACACTTCCAACTTCTTCAATAGAACAACTTGTCAACTTGAGGATTTAATGCTTCTTCTTCCAAACCAACTACACCAAGTTGAAAAGGGTACTTAACTTAATAGGAAAAGCACAAGATATAAATTTTTGGAACAAGATTTTTGGATGTGAAAATTGGCTATGTTCAGCCGAGAGCTTCTCCTTGGAGAGGTTTCTCAATTTTTTTTTGTTTTGTTCTATGTTTCTTGAATTTTCTTGAAGCCTCACCCTTCTTATAATTATTAAGTGGTCACATGTGAAACACATGACCACACCATGGGCTTGGCCAAGCCTCAACATGGCCGGCCACCCCCTCTACTTTGGGCCTAAGTTTTCCAAATTTTTTTCTAAGCCCAATTGATGATGAAACGCTTTTGGAAATTCACGGGACCAATTTACGAGGTTCCAACTTTGCCCTTAACCTTCCTTAATATTTCCGCGTCCATACTTCCTTAGACATCACATGTACATTAAGTAAGATCCAATTAAAGCCTTGTTTCTTACCATTCCGAATTATTTCCAATTTTCCGAATACGCACAAAATGCGAGATGTAACAGAGGCGGCGTATCAAATTTACGTACTCTATAATTCATGGCGTCACTTATGAGGATCTTAGAGTAATCGGGTCCTATTTGTGTGAGTTCTAGATGTCTAGGAACTTTTTCCAACCATTTGCGCAATTTTTAGTTCAATTCTACTGAATGAATAGTAGCGAATTTCAATCTTAGATTCCGAGAAAAGGATTGGTCCCCGAGGCTCGTATTCGACTTAGTACGCCTAAGACATGCCATAGAAAGAAGGGTGAAGCCTTACATACCTCTTTTCGCTCCTTATGCTATTCCAAATTCACGTCGCAATCTCGTCAAAATCGCGAATTGGTCATGTTTACCAAAACTCTCATTAGTATACTTAGAGTTAGAATCTTAAGGAACCACTTGGCTACCGAAATTTCGGACACACTTCCTTTGTAAATATACCCTCCTCAACATTCAATTTAGTCAAATTCTCATCAAACACAATCCGGGAATTCAAACCCGGCCAAACTATGAACATAGCTCAACAATCACACTAACAATTCACATATTTCCTTCAATATACACAATCTCCCTATTATCCATACTTCACCAAAGTTATCAACCTTTATTTGCGATACAAAGTCTACAATGATTACAACTTCATTTTTATTATGGAATTCATGACGACAACAATCAAACACTACATAAAAATCAATTCGATTGTCCAATACAACAACATTACATTCGGCCACCATTACCAATCAACACAACAACCAAAATACTAACTAGCGCTTGCTTACCATTTCTTCATGCTTCAACACATACACACTACTATACATACAATATACACGGCCATGCACTCACCATATACCTCACGGCCACAACACAACTACATTCTACAACTTCTCAAAATTCATGCAACTTCCATTTTCTTCACATATCATCCACAACAATAACAACCAAACACTAAACAAAGTAATTGAAATATGATTCTTATTCATATAGGAACATACACGGCCACATACTAATGTCCCCCCTTCATGAATTTCATCCATCTTAGCATACTACAACACATATAAACCATGTATAACACATAAAACAAGATTAGAATTTACCTTTCTTCTTCAACTTCTCACTTGCCTAACTCTTGGCAACTTGTATGATTTTGAACCTTTCTTATTCCAACAACAACTCCACCTTGTTGTGCACCTCTTACTTAGTAGGAAATGATTTTTGAAGAATTTTTATCAATTTTTTTCTTGGAAATTTCTCTTGGCCGAAAGGCCTATTGATTTTCTCCTTCTTTTCTCTTCTTCTTATTTCATGAAATTTCTAGAGAATAGTAGGTAATAAGATGACTTAGTCATCTTATATTAATTCACCACATGAATTAATTAGGGTGGGCTTGGGCCAAGCATGCATGGCCGGCCACCCTATGCTTTTGGGCCTCATTTCCTTTGATTTTTGTTGAGCCCAATTAGCTACCGATCATGTTTTATAATTTCCGAAACTAATTCCCGGCATTCCAAATTTACCCTTCGTCTTCCTCCATAATTCCACGGGGCTTATTACGAATTTCCCTTTTATGCCCTTGACCTTTCTCGGCAAATTTCGCTTCTAAATACGTCATAAGCCATTCATATGCTTATCAAAATAAAAATGTGGCCTTGCTTGTCGTCCTCCCGCGATTGTCTCGAATTATCCGATTGCACTAAAATGCGGGATATAACAGTGTGATGGGCACCCGGCCCCACATTCAGAGCCGAGCGAACCCTCGGACTCTTAGTACACACATGTTCTCTTGGAATCATAAGACAAAGTAAAGTAAAATACATAGTAAAATTTTTTGTCGAAATCTTTTCGTCGTTTCTCAAGTAGACCTTTGAGTTTGTAAATAAGAGGGCTCCGTAAAATAAAAACACATCAACCGGTGGAACTCGTTTTTTTAGGGCCGACACTCTAGACCCACGACTCGTCGCAAAGTCTCTAACCGTAATCATGGACCATAGCACGTGTATGCGACTCGACCAAGAACTCTCCGGGCGAGTGGAGCTTGCCAACATTGCTGGAACATCTTCTATAATGACTTCTACTCGTCTGGGGAGGTACCTGCGCGGCATGAAACGCAGCGCCCACAAGAAGGGGCGTCAGTACGAATAGTGTACCGAGTATGTAAGGCATAGACTGTAACATAGAAAGAGATGTGATCATGTACAACAACAGTATAGAGACGTAAAGCATATCATGTGAGAGAGAGTATCCTGTACATATGGAATATATCAGGTAAAGCTGTATCCCGAGCATATGAGTAATAACTGCATGGAAAACATAGAATATATCATAGGATAGCGAGTAACCGTGCATATGAGTGCCCACGGGGCGGATGCCATGCATGCTTACTTGGTCATATCAGTCATAGCACCGCACGAGGCGGCTCGCCCACATAGCGCGGAATACTCCGGCTCGGCCATAAATCCCGCGCATCCCGCGGATGATAAGCCACGGTGACCGACGGTGTGGCAATGAAACATAGTTTCCTTCCCAATTTCCAAGTATTCAAGTATCCCATCCCCCCGACCCATGTTCATATTTAGCATGCAAGAGAGCCCAAGGAAATCATGTACTTATCGGAGTGACGTAAGGTCGGAAACCTCCGATCGCATTATGGAATAACCATGGTCGCTTTGTCTCACCTTGAAGGAACGATAATCATAAGGCGAGACTATCAACATAGAACATGTCATAGCATATCGGGTCATAGACATAGTATATCTGACATCATCATTGTCATCATAGAATCATAGTTGTCATAGAATCATAGTCATCATAGAATCATAGGCATCATAGAACCATAGTCATCATAGAATCATAGTCCCCATAGAATCATAGACACCATAGAATCATAGCCATCATAGAATCATAGCCATCATAGTCATCATAGGATTATAGTCATTGTTTAGGTCATAAAAATTGTCAATATTGTAAAACTTAGTTTTTAAAGAAAAATGTATATTTTGGAAAACACTTGTAAACTTTTAGTAAAGAAAATCATACCCTGGGGTCGAGGGTTTGGTTAAAACAACTTTTATTTAGTAGTCGGAAGGATGTCCATAAGTGTTCTTAGCTATAGAATGGAAAATAAGCCCAATAGGACAACAGGAGGGAATCCGGGAATAGTGGGCCCACCTCGAGTCAAATGAGGCGGCGTACATAATTTACGTATGAAACGTTTCGTGACATGACTTATGAGAGTCTTAGGGCATACGGATCTTATTCCTGCAAGTTCTAGATGTTTAGACCCTTCTTTCAACTATTCATGAACATTTGATTCAATTTTACTGGATGAATAGTAATCAAATTTCAATCTCGGATTTCTAGGATCGAGTAATCCCGAGACACGTATTCAAGCCTATTACATCTAAGACATGCCATAGAAAGAAGGGGTAAGCCTTACATACCTTTTCTGCTTCTCGTGCGACTCCAAATTCAAGTTCCAAATCCGCCAAAATCTACAAATTGGTCACATTTACCAAACCTTAGTTAGGGGCATTTATGAGTTGATTTTTCAAAGTAACACTTTGTCTGCCGAAATTTCGGCAAAGATTTCCCCTATAAATACACCGTCCCGAGGATATGGCTCGGCCCAATTTAACAACAACAACCCGAGGATGGAACTCGGCCACAATATCAACAACAAAACCAACAATAGCATCTCCAAACATATTCAATTTAATTCAATAACATTTCATTCACCTTCAAATAAACTACGCCCATTCAAACTCACATTATTGATCGTTCGTTCAATTATTAATCCGAAACCATTCAAACATGATTTAAGAACGTTTCAAGCAATCCATATAATATTCGGAACAACCCATCCATTACACCACAAAACCCAAAATCACCTAAGTTTAAGAGAACATCAACAACTCATTCCTTTCCTTCCAAATTCATAAACTATGTAAATAATCCACATGTTTACAACATTATTTCCATAAATTCAAGAAAACATGTTGAAATTACATTAGGTTCCAATTCAGCCCACACAATTTCAACTTCAACATAAATCATTAAACTTTCATTCTCACCATATAATTCTCAACAACAACAACTAAAATACCAAGTAACTTAAATCACCATTCTTATGTAACACAATATGTATACACGGCCACAACTTCCATTTCATAACTTCATGAATTTCGTCCACTTCAACACTTTACAACAACACAAAATCATGCCAAATTCACTCAACTTCCTACTCCTACACAACACACTCTATGTACGGCCAACATCCAAATTCATGGCTCAACTTCAACATCCATATTTTCATGATTTTTCCTTCATTTCTACACTTTACAACATGCATAAACACCTATAAAACATGTAAAGGAAATTGAACCTCACCTTTTTCTTCATCTTCTCCTTCTCGGCTAAGACATGCTCTCCAAGGAAGATTGTTTTTCTTGCTCCAACAACTAGCTCATGTTGTAGAGGGCCTTTCACTTAGTGGGAAAACAAGAAGAAAATAATTTTTCCATGATCAATTCCCCAAGCTCCATGTTCCTCTCTCTCTCTCTCTCGAACTACTCTCTCTCTCTCTTTCTTTCCTTTTCTTTTCTTTCTCTTGATTTCTCTAGAAATTGAAATGATGAATTTTAGTCTTCCTTTTCAAGCCTTGCTTATATATATATATAAGTATGTGCACGTGACCATGCACACCATGCACATGGCCGGTTGGCCTTTTTTTTTTTTCCAAAATTTTCTAGAGTTTTCTTTTCTTTTTCCCTCCAAGTTTCAAGAATTTTCCAAGTCATCAAAGATGACTAATTAATTGGGCTTGGTCCATAATTAAATTGGGCCTAGTCATCCCTTGCCCACACACACATACTCAACTTCACAAATATATAATATACACTTGTGCCATTTCATGAAATTGTCTTCCAACTTTTGGCCTCCAATTCTTCCTTATTCCGAATTTATCCTTAACGCTCCATTCCAATACAATTCATAAACGACTTACGTCTTAAAACAACGTCAAAAAAATAATCTTGTCCTTAACTTCCCGCGATTGTCTTAAAATATTCCGACGTACAAAATGCGGGATATAACATCCTTCCCCCCTTTGGAACATTCGTCCTCGAATGTTCGATTAGTCCTACCGGAGTCTCATAAGTACCTCGGGGGAGCTCCCTTTTCGAAGTTATTTTCCATCCTTCCTGTTAGCTCTTAAGCCATCCAATACCGTCCTCTTTGTCATACTCTTTTTCTTTATATACGTCCATTTTCCGGCGTCGCACTACTCAAAGTTTGTGCGAACTTCTCATATTACCTTAGACATTATCCGGACTTCTATCCACTCATTGTCGGTTTCCCCGACCTTACTAATTCACTTCAGTAAAAGGTCTCCTCAGTAGCTCAAGCGTTCATGTCAAACACACTACCGTATCAACTGTCTTTATCTCATCCTTACATTTCTCTCTGCTTCCCCCCTTTTGGGCGCACCTATACCATTATCCATTTATACTTCGTCTCATATCCTCATTCCCAATCTTAATCTATAGTGGAGTAACAATAGCTTACTTTACAACACTTGTACCATTTACTCTTGCTGTCTCTCGAACTTCGGTACCCTTACTCGATTAATGCCTTTCATACCGTAACTTCGGTTGCTGGGATTTACATGTCCACCGATACAATCATATTTGGGATATTCTACACCTTCATTTATACACATGTATAATTACTATTAACTAGCCCACAAAATACGTCCAAACGCTGTTCAAGCCTATCCTAATTCTAGGGCTATGATGTACTTCCTGTCTTTTCGCCGAGCAAGTCTGTCTCGTCCTACGCGTCTTCTTATGATCTCCAATTATTCCATACACTCTAGTTTCCCTTAGGTTGCTCCACCGTTGTTGTCTCTGATGTTCGAATATGTAGAATTTCTTATAAACTTCCCAGGGGGTCACCCATCCTAGAATTGCTCCCACCTGGGCACGCTTAACCCAAAAACTTCACTGGAATTCGGTGACTTAATGTCGATATTTTCACGTCCGCTTTTTCACATGGCCTTTACTACTCGATCTGAAGCCAACCAAAGCTTTACAATTTCCGAGATATTCTCGTAATACGTCCTTTCTTTTACAATGACTGTTTTGCCCTTCTCTTTTCCCGATGTCCACCTTCCGCCTGCATGTATGGCTATTTCCAGTCTGGCGCCCAGCTCCTCGTAACAGAACAAGTATATTAATCCAGCCTCACCTCTTTTGATCTCCATATCATTCCTCGCCTTTTTCCGCCGATACTGGGCGCCTACGGGAATCGACGATTAATATAAGGAATCTTATTTCCTATGTCTTGGCTCTATCGCACGATCTAATGACAGAAAGAAGGTCAACCATTCCTAAATGCCCCGTAGCTTCCTGTTTATAAATGTGGCCGGCTTCACACCCATAAACAGGACTCTACCGGACACGACTTTGTAGACAACCCTTGGACCGACCTGCTCTGATACCACTTTGTCACACCCCGACTTTACTAGGGTGTGATGGGCACCCGCCCCACATTCGGAGCCGAGCGAACCTCGGACTCTTAGTACACACATGTTCTCTTGGAATCATAAGACAAAGTAAAGTAAAATACATAGTAATTTTTTTTTGTCGAAATCTTTTCGTCGTTTCTCAAGTAGACGCGTTTGTAAATAAGAGGGCTCCGTAAAATAAAAACACATCAACCAAAGGAACTCGTTTTTTTAGGTCGACACTCTAGACCCACGACTCTGTCGCAAAGTCTCTAACCGTAATCATGGACCATAGCACGTGTGTCGACTCAAGAACTATCCGGGCGAGTGGAGCTTGCCAACATTGTCGGAACATCTTCTATAATGACTTCTACTCGTCGGGAGGTACATGCGCGGCATGAAACGCAGCGCCCACAAAAGGGGCGTCGCACGAATAGTGTACCGAGTATGTAAGGCATAGACGTAACATAGAAAGAGATGTGATCATGTACAACAATAATAGAGATGTAAAGCATATCATGGAGAGAGTATCATGTACATATGGAATATATCGGTAAAGGCCGTATCCCGAGCATATGAGTAATAACTGCATGGAAAACATAGAATATATCATAGGATAGCAGAGTAACCTGTGCATATGAGTGCCCCTGGGGGCGGATGCCATGCATGCTTACTTGGTCATATCAGGTCATAGCACCGCACGAGGCGGCTCGCCCACATAGCGCCGGATACTCCGGCTCCCGGCCATAAATCCCGCGTCGGGCATCCCGCGTCCGGGATGATAAGCCACGGTGACCAGTGTGGCAATGAAACATAGTTTCCTTCCCAATTTCCAAGTATTCAAGTATCCCATCCCCCGACCCATGTTCATATTTAGCATGCAAGAGAGCCCAAGGAAATCATGTACTTATCGGAGTGACGTAAGGTCGGAAACCTCCGATCGCATTATGGAATAACCATGGTCGCTTTGTCTCACCTTGAAGGAACGATAATCATAAGGCGAGACTATCAACATAGAACATGTCATAGCATATCGGGTCATAGACATAGTATATCTGACATCATCATTGTCATCATAGAATCATAGTTGTCATAGAATCATAGTCATCATAGAATCATAGGCATCATAGAACCATAGTCATCATAGAATCATAGTCCCCATAGAATCATAGACACCATAGAATCATAGCCATCATAGAATCATAGCCATCATAGTCATCATAGGATTATAGTCATTGTTTAGGTCATAAAAATTGTCAATATTGTAAAACTTAGTTTTTAAAGAAAAATGTATATTTTGGAAAACACTTGTAAACTTTTAGTAAAGAAAATCATACCCCGGGGTCGAGGGTTTGGTTAAAACAACTTTTATTTAGTAGTCGGAAGGATGTCCATAAGTGTTCTTAGCTATAGAATGGAAAATAAGCCCAATAGGACAACAGAGGGAATCGGGGAATAGTGGGCCCACCTCGAGTCAAATGAGGCGGCGTACATAATTTACGTATGAAACGTTTCGTGACATGACTTATGAGAGTCTTAGGGCATACGGATCTTATTCCTGCAAGTTCTAGATGTTTAGACCCTTCTTTCAACTATTCATGAACATTTGATTCAATTTTACTGGATGAATAGTAATCAAATTTCAATCTCGGATTTCTAGGATCAGAGTAATCCCCGAGACACGTATTCAAGCCTATTACATCTAAGACATGCCATAGAAAGAAGGGGTAAGCCTTACATACCTTTGCCGCGCTTCTCGTGCGACTCCAAATTCAAGTTCCAAATCCGCCAAAATCTACAAATTGGTCACATTTACCAAACCTTAGTTAGGGGCATTTATGAGTTGATTTTTCAAAGTAACACTTTGTCTGCCGAAATTTCGGCAAAGCATTTCCCCTATAAATACACCGTCCCGAGGATATGGCTCGGCCCAATTTAACAACAACAACCCGAGGATGGAACTCGGCCACAATATCAACAACAAAACCAACAATAGCATCTCCAAACATATTCAATTTAATTCAATAACATTTCATTCACCTTCAAATAAACTACGCCCATTCAAACTCACATTATTGATCGTTCGTTCAATTATTAATCCGAAACCATTCAAACATGATTTAAGAACGTTTCAAGCAATCCATATAATATTCGGAACAACCCATCCATTACACCACAAAACCCGAAATCACCTAAGTTTAAGAGAACATCAACAACTCATTCCTTTCCTTCCAAATTCATAAACTATGTCAATAATCCACATGTTTACAACATTATTTCCATAAATTCAAGAAAACATGTTGAAATTACATTAGGTTCCAATTCAGCCCACACAATTTCAACTTCAACATAAATCATTAAACTTTCATTCTCACCATATAATTCTCAACAACAACAACTAAAATACCAAGTAACTTAAATCACCATTCTTACGTAACACAATATGTATACACGCCACAACTTCCATTTCATAACTTCATTAATTTCGTCCACTTCAACACTTTACAACAACACAAAATCATGCCAAATTCACTCAACTTCCTACTCCTACACAACACACTCTATGCACGGCCAACATCCAAATTCATGGCTCAACTTCAACATCCATATTTTCATGATTTTTCCTTCATTTCTACACTTTACAACATGCATAAACACCTATAAAACATGTAAAGGAAATTGAACCTCACCTTTTTCTTCATCTTCTCCTTCTCGGCTAAGACATGCTCTCCAAGGAAGATTGTTTTTCTTGCTCCAACAACTAGCTCATGTTGTAGAGGGCCTTTCACTTAGTGGGAAAACAAGAAGAAAATAATTTTTCCATGATCAATTCCCCAAGCTCCATGTTCGGCCAGCTTGGCCGAACTACTCTCTCCTCTCTTTTCTTTCCTTTTCTTTTCTTTCTCTTGATTTCTCTAGAAATTGAAATGATGAATTTTAGTCTTCCTTTGCAAGCCTTGCTTATATATATATATAAGTATGTGCACGTGACCATGCACACCATGCACATGGACGGTTGGCCTTTTTTTTTTTTTTCCAAAATTTTCTAGAGTTTTCTTTTCTTTTTCCCTCCAAGTTTCAAGAATTTTCCAAGTCATCAAAGATGACTAATTAATTGGGCTTGGTCCATAATTAAATTGGGCCTAGTCATCCCTTGCCCACACACACATACTCAACTTCACAAATATATAATATACACTTGTGCCATTTCATGAAATTGTCTTCCAACTTTGGCCTCCAATTCTTCCTTATTCCGAATTTATCCTTAACGCTCCATTCCAATACAATTCATAAACGACTTACGTCTTAAAACAACGTCAAAAAAATAATCTTGTCCTTAACTTCCCGCGATTGTCTTAAAATATTCCGACGTACAAAATGCGGGATATAACATACGCATTCGTGCAACTTCTCTGCATTATTCACCGAGTCCCTCACTTGAGGGTCGGGTACGGTATGTATATATGTATATCTGCATGCATACATGATTATGTTATGATTTACTCACCGAGTCCCTCACTAGAGGGCCGGGTATGGCATATATGTACGGTAATACGATGATACGGTTATGATATGATTTTATCTACCGGTATGTGTATATGTATAACTAATGTTTTCCAAGAAGGCAAGGCTTATGATTTTTCCGTACTCCTTATTTCAGTATGATCCCGCTTATTATATTTCATGCTTTACATACTCGGTACATATTAAAGACCGACCCCTTTCTTCTGGGGCTGCGTTTCATGCCGCGTGTGTACATCCAGATGAGTTGAGGATATTAGCGAGAAGATGTTCGGCGGGATTGGCGAGCTCCATTTTCTCCAGTCTTTGCCGGGTCTGAGCATTATGATATGGATACATGTTCCGAGTTAGAGACTTTGCAGACAGTGTTGTGGGTATTAGATGTCGGTTATGTAAATGGCTATGTAAGCCGGTATAGTATCATGCGTTGCGTTATAAGTTTCATATGTTGCAAGATTTTATTTGATTTGAGGAAAAGCAAGAAAGCATATTATTCTTCGATAAATTTTTGTTATGTATATTTGTGTCATGATTTGAGAGCCAGCGAGAGTACGACTATTATGTGAGTCCGCGGGTTCGCTCGGCCCTAAATAAGGGTCGGGTGCCCATCACGCCCTAACGGAAATTAGGGTGTGACAAATTGGTATCGGAGCGGTTTGTCTTGGGGTTGTACGCAAAGTCGTGTCCGGTAGAGTCCTGTTTATGGTGTGAAGCGCGCCACATTTATAAAAGGAGGCTATGGGGCATCTAGGATGGTTACTCTTCTTTGACATCTTAGATCGTGCCATAGAGCCAAGTCATAGGAAATGAGATTATTTGTGCTAACCTCTCGATTTTAGCGAGAGAAATGGCATCGACGGAAGAAAACGGCGGCGATATTGGAAGCTATAAAGCATGAAGGTAAGCGACGGTACGAAAGATACATGTCGGGTAAGAAATAGAAGTACGGCGGAATACGAACGAAAGATCAAAGGGGAAAGTAAACGAGAAAGTGTAATAGGTGCAGTTTGAGCTGAGCCCGCAAGGTATGTTCATTATTTTTGTACTGTCAGTGATGTTGGGAGCCCTGTGAGGCTGTGATATGATATGATACGCATATATATATGTTGGCCCTGTGAGGCATTGCTGGTATTTCTGTGTACAGGTTTTGAGATAGTGACAATTACAGAGGAGACTCTGCCGAAATTTTCCCAGAAATAAAGTGAAAAATGAGATATAGATTTGTAAAATGTCTTCAAAAGTCGTGGCAATAACAATGATAAGATTTGACTAAGTCACGAGTATGGTCGACCCCGGGAAAAGAGCCGACTCGGGTACGAATGAATAGATAAGGCGACTGTGGAACGATAAGGATAAAGTGGATCGGAAAAGAGAAAAAGGTTAAGAAATAGGAATAAGGCACGAATACGATATAATGTGAAAATAACGAGACCGTTATGAAAATAAGTAAAGCCCGGTGAGAAGATAGCCAAAGTTAAGATATGATCCACGTAGCTAGAATATGGGGGCAAGTGTGAAAAGGAAAAGTTCGGAATAAGCGTTATGCATAGTAGAAATGATAGTGGACGTAAGAAAAGAAAGGATAATCGGAAGGAGTAAGTAGGAAGAGAGCGAGATAACAGTATAATGGTAGATCATGACATGTGCGACTAAGGACACGGATACTATAAGTGATGGGAATGTGAAAAACCCGGTAATAGAAAAGATGAAGAGCGGAGTAAAATGAGAGCGAAATTTCAAGGGCCGGTAACCAAGCATCTATAAGTAATGACGATCAAAGTGAGCTCGTCGCCATCGGGGACACGAAAGTTCGGACGAAAAGTAATCACATCCACGGGGGAAAGGCGAGTACCGAGGACTAAAGGAGGGCAAAACGATTGTGTTACGAGGGCGTGTCAAAATCGTAAAGGCTCCAATCCACCCCGGATTACGTGACAAAGGTCATGTGGTGAAGCGGACGCGATTATATTTGCATTAAAGCGTCGAATTTCATCGGAGTTCCAAAGTTAAGCGTGCTAAAGCGAGAGAAAGTGCGGGATGGGTGACCCCGGGGAAGTTTTCCGAAAGTTCTACAAATTCGGACACAAGCAAGAATGAGGAGTTAGAGTGACTTAAGGACGAATTAAGAATTTGAGAAATGGACGAGAAACCCTGGCAGGTCGCGCGAACGGGGCAAATTAGGCGGTAAAGGGAGACAAAGGTCTGTGTGCGGCTCTAGAATTAGGGTGAATTGGAATAGTGTTTGGAGATATCTTGTAAGCAAGATAGTAGGGGCTATAAGTGTGCATAGATATGCACGGGATATCCGCACATGGTTAGATCGGTGGATATATGTATTAGGAAATCAACGTGGCGGTATATGGAAGGCACCAATCGGACGGGGCAACAAGGTTCAAGTGGAAATATATATATAAAAGTGCAAATGTTACGAGGCAAGTTGATGTTGTTTTCACTACAAGTTGAGCTTGGAAATGTCTTAATACTACGATGTTTGGGAAAAGAAAGAAAGCGAGTAGACGGAAGGCAAAGGAATTAAAAATGTCAGAATAAGTGTGCTATCTAATTAAGATTGGAAATACGAATTTAGGGCAAAGTAGAGTTGGGCGATAGCATAAGTACTCCCCTAAAGGGGGGGAAGCGAGGAGAGATATGTGTGTAAGACGAAGACAATCGACGCGATAATGTCACGGATACAAATGCGTGGGCCGCAGGTGAAGTTCGTTCTTTGAGACAAGCTAGGAAAATCGAAGAGCCATCAGTAAAGGAATAGAAGTCAAGGTAATAGTCGAGATGGAGACTTTAGTAGGAAATATGATAAAGGAGAATAACAAGTAGCTCACGGAGACATCGTGGAGGATAGTACGGCTATTCGGGATCGAGGTTAAGATGTGGCGGTAGAATGGTTGCTTATTTGGAAAAATTTCTGTGGTAGAAAGTAAGAAAAGTGGGGAAAAGAAATATGATAAAGTAGACTCCTAGCAAATGTGAGCACGGGAGTAAGATCTGGAATAGTACGAACCAGGAAAAGGGAACGAGCGTGATTAAGATTAAATACGCAGGTCGTGCAAGGGATAGTAGCAGAGTTCGAATTAAAGATAAGGTAATGACACGAGGCAAGGCGTTGGAAATGTAACAAGATGAGTAAGAGAGATTGTAAGACGATTTAAGCAAATGATCGGAATTAGTCGGCTATCAAAAGCGAGCGAATTTATGTGTTTCACGAAAGGCGTAACCAAATTTGACAAGAAGGAAAAGCTGCGTGACAAAGATGTGGCTCCCATTAAGGTACTGTTTGGCGGAGCAGTACTAAGGAAAGGGTGACTAAAGAAACTCCAGGCGAGATGAAAAAGAAGTACCCCACTTGGTTCCTATACCTACCGATAATCAGAATCACTTATTTGATCGGGTGAATTAATGCATGAATTGTATATGATAAGAAAAAAAGGAAGTTCCCCCTAAGTGTGTCCCTGTAGGGCTAATTTAACATTCGAGGACGAATGTTCCAAAGGGGGGAAGGATGTTATGCCCCGCACTTTGCACGTTCGAATATTTTGAGATGGTTGCGATAAGCTAAACACAAGTGTTATAAATCGTATTTTGAATATTTGGACACCTTGGGATTTTGAGACAAGTTAAGGACAACGTAATGTGTTGATCGGTTTGACATATAAGTTGGTTATGAAAATTTTGGATGTGGAAATATGAGGAAAGGCTAGGGGTAAAATGGGAAATTCACAAAGTGACTCAAGGAAATATTGTGAAAGGCCAAGGGCAAAATTGGAATTGGCAAATTATTTATTCATGAAAAAAAAAACAAGCAAGCATTCGGCCAAGGTGGGGGGATTTTCCCCCATGAAATCTTGTTCCCAAAATTATTTTCTGTTGTATTCCCACTAATTCAAGGGTCCTCTCCAACGTGGTATAATTGTTTCGGAAGATAAGCCGTTCGTTTCGTCGTTTTCGCATTTGGGTCAAGTAAAGAAGTTGAAGGAAAGAGGTAAGATTCAATCCCTTTTTATATGTTATGAAGGATTCATTTATGTTGTAGTATGTAGAAATGGTTAGAAATTATGAAAATATGGAAGTTTGAATGGTGGTTGTATGTGTGGAGGTGGCCGTGTGTTTGTGGATATTGTATAGCCAAGATGAGTTAATTTTATGTAATATTCTAGTTGTGGTTATTGTGGATTTTATATTGGAAGTGAAAGTTGAATGAATTTGGTTGAAGTTGGAATATGGCATAGGGCCGTGTGGTGCATGGTGTTGAAATAAAAATAAATTTATTTTGTTTAGTATGTTAGTTGTGTTGTTGGTGATGAATTGGTAAGTAGGAAATGTGTTGAGATGTTTTTGTTGCATATGTATGGATTTTGGATGGAATATGGAAATTGATGAAATTGTTGAGTATTGGATATATGGCTTGGAATGTTCTTGGTTTATGTTTGAATTATCCTAAATTAGTAGGTGAATATGAAAATATTGATATTGATCTATGAGCACAAAGTTGGATTTGGAGTTGTTGCATTATTTGGAAAATAAGACTATTTGCGCTAGAAATGCGTTTCTAGTCGATTGTTAATGTTATATATATTGTCGTTGGTATGGTTGTTGTTGTTTTGGCCGAGTTTGAATCTCGGGGATGATGTATCTATAGGGGAGATGCTGCCCAAATTTTATAGACAAGTATTGGTTAAGATTGAAATTTTAAGTCTTATGAATAGCCAATTGGTAAATATGACCATTTGCAGGTTTTGGATGAAACGGGACTTAAGTTTTGGCGAGCGTAAAGGGCAAGAAAAGTATGTAAAGCTCTCCCATTCCTTCTCTTGGCATGTCTTAGATGTACTAGGCTCGAAGTTGGACCTTGGGGGCAACTCTACTCTTCGGAATCTACGTCTAGAAACGCCCCTTTTTCACTCAATGAAATTGAATTAAATACTTCATGTTTTGTTGGCAAAATAAGCTTAAACATACAGAATCGTCACAAATGAAACCGGAGTACTTTGAGACCTTCATAAGTGGCTCCATCAAGCCTAATGTTCATAATTTTACGTACGTCACCTTCACTTGACCCGAGGTGGGCCCCCAATCTCCGAGATTTTTCCACGTTGACTTAATTGATTTATTTTAAGCGTTATGCAAGTATGACTTGTGACTAAGTTCGATTATTAAAAGGATGATTGTCTTGACTATTCCTTGAGTTCTATGATCTATTTTGCCATGTACAAATAATCCCAAAGGTTTTGTCTTTGACCTAATTCGTTGTAACTCGGAAGATATGATCTATGGCTATGGTCCGATTTCCTTTAAATGATCTATCGTCGGATGGTTCTTTCGAGTCTTGGCAAACATTGTATGTTTTATATTGCATATGGTTTTCTCCTTTTCGCTCGTGCAAGCTTAATACGTCTTTCACCGAGTCCGGGCCGGGCACGCATTCGTGCAACTTCTCTGCATTATTCACCGAGTCCCTCGCCGAGGGTCGGGTACGGTATGTATATATGTATATCTGCATGCATACATGATTATGTTGTGATTTATTCACCGAGTCCCTCGCTAGAGGGCGGGTATGGTATATATATGTACGGTAATACGATGATACGGTTATGATATGATTTTATCTACTCGGTATGTGTATATGTATAACTAATGTTTTCCAAGAAGGCAAGGCTTATGATTTTTCCGTACTCCTTATTTCGGTATGATCCCGCTTATTATATTTCATGCTTTACATACTCGGTACATATTGTACCGACCCCCTTTCTTCGGGGTCGCGTTTCATGCGCGCGGTACATCCGGATGAGTTGAGGATATTAGCGAGAAGATGTTCCGGCGGGATTGGCGAGCTCCATTTTCTCGAGTCCGCCGGGTCGAGCATTATGATATGGATACATGTTCCGAGTTAGAGACTTTGCGGACGATTGTTGTGGGTATTAGATGTCGGTTATGTAAATGGCTATGTAAGCGGTATAGTATCATGCGTTGCGTTATAAGTTTCATATGTTGCAAGATTTTATTTGATTTGAGGAAAAGCAAGAAAGCATATTATTCTTCGATAAATTTTTGTTATGTATATTTGTGTCATGATTTGAGAGCCAGCGAGAGTACGACTATTATGTGAGTCCGCGGGTTCGCTCGGCCCTAAATAAGGGTCGGGTGCCCATCACGCCCTAACGGAAATTAGGGTGTGACAGCACCACTCATTCTATGTCTTATCCTGCCTTCCTTCACAATCTTATTATTAATAATCATAGAAAATGATTTTTCATTTAGAACATATTTACTTATCTAAACATAGGCCCTTTTTGGCTATCAAAATAATAATATGCATATACTTACATACACATGAAGTCTATGGGACCATACTACCCACGTATACGTATCTACGAGCCTCTACTGGAGTACTAGACACCTGGACGGGACAGGACCCCGTCATGCCCAAAATATATATATATACACAAAATAACATCTCAAAAGTAGCACCTCCGGAATAAAGGAGGGCTCTGCAACCTCTGACGACTCACATGGATCCGTGCCGTCTCCTGTCTACACTGTGGGCATGAACACGGCGTCCAAAGAAAAGGACGTCGGTACGAATATTGTGCTGAGTATGTAAGGCATGAGTGAAATAAATATAATAGGGAAGTCATAAAGGCACAGGACAAGGATATAAACTTCGACTGGATACATTTTATGCATATACTACACGTAGCATATCATACAAGCTACTACAGCGTATGCCTCGACTTGTCATACATACCTCGTCATATTGTACATACGTTATCACATTATACATACATCGTCATATCATATAAGCATCGTCATATCATACATACATCATCATTGTTAGTTCGCGTCTGGGTACCCATCGTATACAGCCCACCAGTGGTGATCATGTCTGCCCATCTCTCGGTACGGTGTAGTCGCACGCAGCCCACTGGTGGTGGTCATGTCCGCCCTGTTCTAGGCGCGGTGGAATCATAGCAGCCCGCCGTAGCGGTGACATATCCGGCCAATTTGGCACGGTGGAATCATAGTGTAACGCCATCGCTGCACATATACATATACACATACTATATACCCGTCGTCATACATTTTATAGATATCTTATAGGCTAGCATCAACATACAGGTCATAGATTTGCGACTATTAATGTCTTATAAGCATATCATGGCCCTATCACGATTTAGTGTCATTACATACACATATACATGCATATCTCATCACATCATATATTAGAACCCATAAGCATCTATGGTTATGTCGGGGTGACGTAAGGTCGTGGAACCCCGATTACGTTATGGAGTAATCAGATTATCGTATCTCACCTGCAAAGGGACCGACATTTTTAAGGCGAGTGTTCACGTGGAAATCATTCTTAGAGTCGTCGACTTCATGGCGTCATTTCTCTCTTAGGACTCTTTAGATTTAACTTATCATCGTCACTTCATCGTGCCCGTGTCTTACCTCTCTCTCTTATCTTATACATGTGTAGCTCCCTATAGTCGTAGACTCATCATCATTACCATCGTGCTCATAATGTATATCTTTCATCTTTCTCTCGTATGGCTGTTTATAACATAGGCTCTTAGTCCTTCAGAATCTAGGAGAGTCGTGGAGACGGAGGAAAGTCATGCCTTGAAAGGAAAGGGACTAATCATCATAAGGTAGGTTTACCAACGAGGATTAATAGCGAGGAGGCATATGAAGGACATTAACCTTATAGAAATCTTGTATCGTAATATTAGGACTTAGAACTCGGCTCATTATCACATTCTGTCATTCTCTTCATTCTATCTCATATGAGCTCTTTATAGTGCGATCTCATCATTCACCGGCACATACGTACATAGAGAAATCATAGGAAGATAGGAGGATTCATACCATAGATCATGCCTTAGAAAGGAAGGTTGAGCCTCACATACCTTTGTCGTTTAACTATGTGATTGCTTGCTCGTTCTCCTTTAATGCATTTTCGTCTATACCTTCAAGAGAATTCGTATCGACGTTAGCTATGAAATCGTGAAAACGTGCTCTCTAAAGCTATAGAAATTTGGGCAGCATCTCCTTTGTTTATACTACTTTTCTCCATATTCCATATCAACTCCCAACATCCATAATAATCACTACAATAACATTAACAATAATCGTAGTTCATTCGCATGATTCGCATTCCATAATTTCACCTCAATTTCCCATAATTATGACTAAAAATCCATTGTCGTATTCTTTCGTATCCAATGCTCATTTCATGTTCTATAGGTCATTTATAACACATTTATATCATCAACATATTCATTTCCATGATTCAATCCACTACTAATCACTAATGACAATATTCATCCATTTAATGACCCATTTGTTGTGCTCTTCTACCTTCCATGAATCTTAACTCGATAATACTTCAAATAGCATGTAAAGTTCTGAAACTTACCTTAAATAATAGAGGAACAAGCTTGGAATGGTGATTCACCCTTAGCACCAAAACCCTAGTTTATCTCTCTTGGGATTTCTTGACTTGGATGCCTTTTAATGGATTTCCTTCACTTGATTCTCTTGATTTCTTGTTGTTGATCTTTGCCTTCTAGTGATTTCTCATGGATGAAGTGTTTGGAACACTCTAGAGCTTTCTTGTGTTGTGGAGGGATGAAGGAAAAATGAAAAATGAAAAGGAGAAAAGGTCCCTTATATAAAATGGAATTGACCGACGGGAATATACGGACCAACATACGGTCCGTATAAAACATACTTGTTGTATGTTGGACCGTACATTTGGTCCGGTGCCTCATGTCATTCTCGGGTCAAATCTGCGGCTGGACATACGGCAAGATGGATTTTATACGGCCAGTATGTCTGGCCGTATGTTTGCCCAGTTTTCCGAGAGTTGTTTCGTCGACTCGTTTGACCTCCGATCCTTATGGAACCTTCTTAACACTTGCTCATCACTTCAATACCATTCTAAGGGATGTCATAACTCTTCTCCACAACATCCTTAGGGTACCACTAACCCAATACTCATAGTTTTCCTCCGACACACTAACTTATAACTCGATTTCCTTAACAACTTCCTTGCCTTAACTCGGATGCCTTTGAAAGTCTTACTTAGGACTATCAATGATTAATTCTTACTTATCCAACCCTTGTATACGTCATACCCTTGATCATCTATTCACGTACACTAACGGGAAATTTTCCGAGGTGTAACATTCTTCCCCCTTTTGGAACATTCGTCCTCGAATGTTAAGTCGTCCGGGATTTTAGAAAAATTTCGCCAGAGTTTCCCCTGTAATATGGCGATATCATCATGTCACAACAACCCATAATATCATTGCCTCACAGGGCTACAACGCAATAGCAATATAGATTGGCCCCACACGACCCACTTGTACAAAAGAAAAGCATTCATACCTTAAAATCTCGATGTCTAATCATACTTATTCCGTAGGTCGAAATTCGTGTGGGCATTTGGATCTCATGATTCCTTTCGCTTCTCGGTGTCATCTCTTCTCCATTATTATTTCTTCATAAAGCTTTAGCTGAGGCTACTTATTTGTTTTCAAGCCTCCGTACTCGCCTATCTAATATGGCAATGGTTTTACAAGCTAGTCTTCTATCACTTGGACATCACTTACGGGTATTTCCAAATCGGGAGGGTAAATTTAATTTGTAAGCCCCTTGGCCTACCTTACCCACAATCTCATAAGGTCTAATTCACCGGTGGCTCATCTTCCCTTTCTTGCTAAATCTCATAACGCCCTTTATTGGCGATACTTTCAAGGATACCCGGCCTTTCACTTGAAATTCTACATCTCGCCGATCCCTTTTTCTTGTTCAATAATGATATCACGTCTTACATGGTTTGCAATTATATCTCACTTGGTTTCATTGGCAACACATAAATGCTAGCAGGTTACCTAATCGTTCTTGAGTGATTCGTGTGCATACTCCCATACATATACATGTATCCATATCCGCATACATTTTCATGTTCGTAGCCGTGTTTTCGTTCATACTTGCATTCATCTACATAGCATTTCTATACCCATGTCACCTTTGTATTCGTATTTCGTATCTTATACATATCACATATGAGGTCGTAGGCATCTTTGGCACCATTACTATCGTCGTTCATTTCACCTATCCTTCACATCTTAGGGTCTATCGTTCAATTTCTATACTTATGTTCTCTCCACTCGCTTCCCCCCTTTAAGGGTCTTGGCTGAACCATTTATCCATCGTCTGTCCTTTCAAGCCTTTAATTTCATTTTTCTTTTACATACCCCCTACTATACTACATCTTACCCGTGCCATTTCCGTGATGCGCGGGAGGTCTTAACATGCTCTCCTTATATTTTCATGGTCAATGATACAATGCATAGTAACCGAACAAGGATGTGTTCACTTAGCTCGTCCGGCGTTATGGGTCGATGTTTAGGTTACTCTAATTAACAACTTTCGCCCCTAAATACGTTCACAATAGTAGTATGTCTAGTTATACCACTCTATGACTTGCCTTCTTCTATACCTAAATTTTTCTTATAGCACCATCCTTCCCTCTTTCTGTCATTTCACATTATTCCTCCCTTCCCCATAATCAGCTTATAGCAATCGTAATCGCGCTTTCCTTAACTCACCATTTTGGTCTTCCTTTGTTTTCACGGATCTAAGTTCCCTGTACTACCAACACCTTTTATCGCCTCATACTCTTTTACTCTCATGTTGCACTCGACATTGATTTTTCAAAACCCGTCATAACCATGTTATATTTGTCATCGCTAATAGCTTTACTTTATCGCCTTATCGTCGTATAGCCAACTCGTAATTCATAACTGCATTTCTCCTCCGACTTATTCTCTTTTACACTTTACTCATTCTGCCTTAGTGGAGGGTATTCGTAAGAGATACATTTTCCTTCCTCATAATACAACTTATTTCTTGAGCACACATGCTTCGTATATTTCTCTCCCTTCTATGTTCGTACTCAATTCTCTACATTCTTTCTCTTCAATCTACCACATTAACTCCCTTTTTATAATCAACCCTTTATTCCTCTCATGGGATTCTATCCTTCACTCAATACCGCTTTGTCATTTAAAGCATGTCGCCCTTGTACACTCCGCTCCCAATCACTCGTTTACTAGTCTTCCCTCCTTCATTTCTATCTCTGACTTTCGCAACTTCCTCTCTCTTTCTCTTCTTTTCTTCTTTTTCCTCTCTCTCTCTTTTTTTTTTCTAAGGAAAATCTCGCGCAGATTTATCTTATAAACATAACAATCCCGATCCTTCGCATAGCTCCTCGAAAAAAAAAAATACGTCCCATGCCTTAATAGGGCTTGTATCGGTACACTCATAACATGCAACTCAACAACATAAAGTCACTTACCATTAAAGGATATAACTAACGGAGCTTGTCTCTTAAGTTGTGCCTCGCACACTCACTCTAGGATTCCATTATATATTTATTCGTACACATATTATTATATGACACACACCTCCCATCAACTTACTTATGACTCATGATTTTTGCTATCATTAGGTCACTAGCAATTATTGTCACCCCAAATTGTTGGGTTGGTTCAAGTTCCTCACCTCAACAAAGTCACCACACCAGGAATAATATATGACAGTGTAGGACCTGAATCAATCAACACATACATACCATAAGAGATTGATGAAATTATACACAGGTCGATATCGGAGGGATACTTGGGATTCTGTCGCCCAGCTGATGCATAAGGATGGCGCTGGGATCCCCTTAGACTGGGCATCTCTCTTTGATCTCCACCACCACCTTCTAACACCTGCGGCCCTGGCCTTGGAGGCCGTGCTAGTGATGAAGAGCCAGCTACCACCCCCGTAGACCGAACCTTACCTCTACCACGTAGCGACGGACAATCGTGCATAAAGTGCACGGCCGAGCACAAATATAACAAACGTTCAACCCCAAGCGGCACGGTCCAGAATGTAACTTCCTGCATTGACTACATCGTGGCGCAGGTGGTCTCATTTGGCTCGAATCACCCCTATTCCGAGAACTGGGAACTCTAAGACTCTGGGGCGGCCTAGAAATAGTAGATCCATCAAATCTAGGTCCAGGAAACTGTAGAGGAGCACCAGTTGTTGGACAAACCGAGTGCCTGGAGAATTGTTGTCTCGAATCGCCCCTAAACTCATAATCAAACCTTGAGGAATAAGCTCTTTTTCTCCGACCCCTGCTACCGTGGTCCCAATCCTGCCGCTGAGCTTGGGCGGCTACTAACTGAGTTAATAGAAGAATGGCTTTGTCTCATTTCTTGGCCCGAGGTATCCGGAGAAGGCACCGGGGTGCGGGAGTTAAAATTGGAGCTTCCTCCGATCCTCCAAAGTGGGCATGGTGCGTGAAACCCGAGGTAGGGCCTCGTTTTGGGGTCCACTCTCCCCTACATTCATAGATGGCCCTTGTTCTAGCCCTTCTGCAATCGCTACTTTGCCCTTCTGGGCAGCAGTAGCTTTTCCTTTCATCGTCTTTGCTGAAATCACAAACACACCATTAGGAGGGGAAAAATCTTATAACATGGCTCTACCGCACGATCTTATAAGAAGAAAGATGATCATTTTTCCTAAATGCCCTGTAGCCTCTTGTTTATTAGTGTGGCGCGCAACACACCATAAACAAGACTCTACTAGACACGGCTCGTAGACACCTCCTAGGACTGAACTGCTCTGATACCACTTTTGTCACGACCCGAACTACGGGCCGCGACTGGTGCCCGAGGCTGACCACCGAGCACTACTCATTCTATGTCTTATCCTGCCTTCCTTCACAATCTTATTATTAATAATCATAGAAAACGATTTTTCATTTAGAACATATTTACTTATGTAAACATAGGCCCTTTTTGGCTATCAAAATAATAATATGCATATACTTACATACACATGAAGTCTATGGGACCATACTACCCACGCATACGTATCTACGAGCCTCTCCGGAGTACTAGACACACGGACGGGACAGGACCCCGTCATGCCCAAAATATATATATATACACAAAATAACATCTCAAAAGTAGCACCTCCGGAATAAAGGAGGGCTCTGCAACTCTGCTGACAGCTCCTATGGATCTGTGCCGTCTCCCTGTCTACCTGTGGGCATGAACACAGCGTCCAAAGAAAAGGACGTCAGTACGAATATTGTACTGAGTATGTAAGGCATGAGTGAAATAAATATAATAGGGAAGTCATAAAGGCACAGGACAAGGATATAAACTTCGACTGGATACATTTTATGCATATACTACACGTAGCATATCATACAAGCTACTACAGCGTATGCCTCGACTTGCCATACATACCTCGTCATATTGTACATACGTTATCACATTATACATACATCGTCATATCATACATACATTGTCATATCGTACATTTATTACCATATCATACATACATCATCATCGTTAGTTCGCGTCCGGGTACCCATCGTATGCGCCCCACGGTGGTGATCATGTCCGCCCATCTCCGGTATCGGTGTAGTCGCACGCGCCCCTTTGGTGGTGGTCATGTCCGCCCGTTCTAGGCTCGGTGGAATCATAGCAGCCCGCCGTAGCGGTGACATGTCCGGCCAATTTGGCGCGGTGGAATCATAGTGTAACGCCATCGCCGCACATATATACACACATACTATATATCCGTCGTCATACATTTTATAGATATCTTATAGGCTAGCATCAACATACAGGTCATAGATTTGCAACTATTAATGTCTTATAAGCATATCATGGCCCTATCACGATTTAGTGTCATTACATACACATATACATGCATATCTCATCACATCATATATTAGAACCCATAAGCATCTATGGTTATGTCGGGGTGACGTAAGGTCGTGGAACCCCGATTACGTTATGGAGTAATCAGATTATCGTATCTCACCTTGAAGGGACTGACATTTTTAAGGCGAGTGTTCACGAGGAAATCATTCATAGAGTCGTCGACTTCATGGCGTCATTTCTCACTCTAGGACTCTTTAGATTTAACTTATCATCGTCACTTACCGTGCCCGTGTCTTACCTCTCTCTCTTATCTTATACATGTGTAGCTCCCTATAGTCGTAGACTCATCATCATTACCATCGTGCTCATAATGTATATCTTTCATCTTTCTCTCGTATGGTGTTTATAACATAGGCTCTTAGTCCTTCGTAGAATCTAGGAGAGTCGTGGAGACGGAGGAAAGTCATGCCTTGAAAGGAAAGGGACTAATCATCATAAGGTAGGTTTACCAACGAGGATTAATAGTGAGGAGGCATATGAAGGACATTAACCTTATAGAAATCTTGTATCGTAATATTAGGACTTCTAGACTCGGCTCATTATCACATTCCTGTCATTCTCTTCATTCTATCTCATATGAGCTCTTTATAGCGCAGTCTCATCATTCCTGGCACATACGTACATAGAGAAATCATAGGAAGATAGGAGGATTCATACCATAGATCATGCCTTAGAAAGGAAGGTTGAGCCTCACATACCTTTGTCATTTAACTATGCGATTTCTTGCTCGTTCTCCTTTAATGCACTCGTCTATACCTTCAAGAGAATTCGTATCGACGTTAGCTATGAAATCGTGAAAACGTGCTCTCTAAAGCTATAGAAATTTGGGCAGCATCTCCTTTTTTTATACTACTTTTCGCCATATTCCATATCAACTCCCAACATCCATAATAATCACCACAATAACATTAACAATAATCGTAGTTCATTCGCATGATTCGCATTCCATAATTTCACCTCAATTTCCCATAATTATGACTAAAAATCCATCATCGTATTCTTTCGTATCCAATGCTCATTTCATGTTCTATAGGTCATTTATAACACATTTATATCATCAACATATTCATTTCCATGATTCAATCCACTACTAATCACTAATGACAATATTCATCCATTTAATGACCCATTTGTTGTGCTCTTCTACCTTCCATGAATCTTAACTCGATAATATTTCAAATAGCATGTAAAGTTCCTGAAACTTACCTTAAATAATAGAGGAACAAGCTTGGAATGGTGATTCACCCTTAGCACCAAAACCCTAGTTTATCTCTCTTGGGATTTCTTGACTTGGATGCCTTTTAATGGATTTCCTTCACTTGATTCTCTTGATTTCTTGTTGTTGATCTTTGCCTTCTAGTGATTTCTCATGGATGAAGTGTTTGGAACACTCTAGAGCTTTCTTGTGTTGTGGAGGGATGAAGGAAAAATGAAAAATGAAAAGGAGAAAAGGTCCCTTATATAAAATGGAATTCGGCCGACGGGAAAATACGGACCAACATACGGTCCGTATAAAACATACCGACCGTATGTTGGACCGTACATTTGGTCCGAGTGCCTCATGTCTTCCCGGGTCAAATCTACGGCAGGACATACGGCCAGTAGATTTTATACGGCCAGTATGTCTGGCCGTATGTTTGCCCAGTTTTCCGAGAGTTGTTTCGTCGACTCGTTTGACCTCCGATCCTTATGGAACCTTCTTAACACTTGCTCATCACTTCAATACCATTCTAAGGGACGTCATAACTCTTCTCCACAACATCCTTAGGGTACCACTAACCCAATACTCATAGTTTTCCTCCGACACACTAACTTATAACTCGATTTCCTTAACAACTTCCTTGCCTTAACTCGGATGCCTTTGAAAGTCTTACTTAGGACTATCAATGATTACTTTTTACTTATCCAACCCTTGTATACGTCATACCCCTTGCTCGTCTATTCACTGTACACTAACGGGAAATTTTCCGAGGTGTAACAATATAGGCTCGGTGTCATCTGTACCTAGCCATAACAAGGCTCGGTGTTATCCGCATCCAACTGCAGTGATGTGCACAATAGGAGCCGTACTCGGCTGACTATAGTGCGGTTCGGTGTGAGAAAATAGCTACATATACATATAAAGCATGCATGGGAGCCCAAAAGAAAAGCTATAGCTCTATCTGAGTGACATAAGGTTGGTAAACCTCCGATTATCATTATAGAACTATCATCATGAACATATCTCACCTTAAAGGAACAATAACCATAAGATGAGATCAACTTCAATAAAACGAGATCAATAGGCATAAGGCGAAATCAATAATCATGAGACAAAGATCAATAATATCATGAGATCATCAAGAACCATAAACTTCTAGTGTTTCTAGAATTGTAGTCAATGTGGGTATCTTTCGTATAAGTTTGTAGCAATAGTATCATGCCATAATAAATAAAGGGACAGCCTTAACATACCTTGTTGTCTACTTAACCAAACCACTCAACGTCTGTCCTTCCGAACTTGCAAATCTACATTCAATATGATTCATACTAAGGTTAAGTTGTTGAAACGCTTATCAAGTCAAACTAAACTAATAAACTAGCTAACGAAATTTGAGCAGATTTCTCCTATATCATGTACTTCCTCCAAACTCGAAAACAACTCCCAAGCAACATAACAATGTCAACAATACCATAGCCAAAAGATCATATGCAAACTAGACTCAAATTAATTCCAAATCCTCCTTTCAAATTCCATCCACTAGCTAACAACTACAACCCAACACCTTATAACCTTTCTTCCATAACTATTTTCACATTTAAGACTTGATAAGCCTTCATATCAAACAAAAATAAGAAATAAAGTTAGAATCATACCTTATATCTCGGAGATCTTTGTATTATTCTTCCACTTTAGAGGCTTGGTTCTCTGAGCGAAATCAAACCATCTTTGTTCTACAATCAACTTAACATAACAAGAAGCTAACCAGTCCATACCCATAATAACTGTCACGACCCAGCTCCGTGGGCCGTGACTGGTGCCCTACCTAGGCACCCAAACAAACTTACGAACCAGAGTAACCAGATATTATTCGTACCCGATGGCGATATGCCGCAGACATCACACAAATGCGAAGCGAATGCTATCCTAGGCGGTCGCCCGTGCGAATCATCATATCAAAAGCAAAGCGGCGGAATGCACATCGCCCGGACATACACATACATACAAACATGTGGGCCATATCGGCCATTGTAGCATACGGGCCGCTTAAGGACGCAAATCAGAATCATATACAAACAAACCGGACCCATGACCCACAAATATGACTACGAGCCTCTACAAGAATAGAACATACGAACATATGACGGGACGGGGCCGCCGTGCCGAACGGTCACAAATGTCGAGAATATACATAGCAAAAGACATATACCAAAATATGGGCTCCGGATCAAGGGGAGCACTCCAAAGTAGCGAATGGGTAGCCTAAACCGGAGGATCGCCCAACCGAGCGTACGGCACTGCGGGCATGAAACGCGACCCCGAAGAAAGAGGGTCGATGCGAAAGAAGTGCGAGTATGTAAAGCGAGAGGTACGATAATCCAAACCATGGCCGGAGTCGAGAAGATACGAAACAAATACGAAGTAACCGATCAAGCTGTGCGGAATGCGAGTATACAAAATGCAAATAAAAGTCATACATAGGGCTTAGGAACGTGGTCACCCCCGACGGCGGTGCCACAACACATCATACTCCGAAGTTTTCAAATCTCCGTACATCTCCGAACACATCATAACATCACACACATCAAATCATCGAATATATCGGATGCCATATCACATCATAACACCATAAACGGTAACCGGCCCTATGGCGAGGTCTCGAAAATCGTAACACATCATCTGCCGAATATGTCATAATGCGCACGATCACGAACCGGCCCGGGTGCCGGCGAACGAAATCATAATCATTGGCACGAGCGAGTAGTGCGAAACCATATGCATATCAAAAGTAAGTTCCGAGGACTCGACACATAATTTCATATACGAAATCGTTAGGATCGAAGGCTCAAAATGAGTATCGAGTTAATCGGAATTAATATACAAAAGTTGCGGACTTTTAAATTATCAACTTTTCGAAAAAACACATCGTAGGTCATTCTTCGGGGAATTTAGGATTATTCGTAGTGAAGGACGTTCAAATAACGTTATAGGACATTTCTAACGGACTTTAGAGTCATAGGCAAACATTTTCCTTTCATACCGTACGAAAACGAACCAAACAAATCAAATAAGGGATGTCTCGGGACTTGCGGGCCCACCTCGGGTCAAGTCGAGCCGGCGGACATAAATTGCAAATATTAGGATCCATAAAGTCATCATAAGAGTTTCGAAGCATTTCGGATACATTTGCGGAAGCTATGGAGGTTTAAGCATTCTTTCAACCAAATATAAGGATTATAGTTCAAATGCTTACGAATGAATAGTATCAAAATCAAACTCGAATTTCCAAGAGCGAGAATTATCCCCGAGGTTCCGATCTTAACCTAGTATGACTAGGACATGCCAAATGAAGAAAGATAGGCTTTACATACCTTGCACACGCCTTATGCTCGCTTAAACTCAAATCCCGTTTGCTTCAGAATCTACAATTGGTCAAAGTTACCAAACATAAGTCACATGCCTTTGAAAGTTTATTCTTAGCCCTTATTTATCTACAACAATTTGGGCAGCATCTCCCCTATAAATCCAACATCCCCGAGAATTAACTCGGCCAAAATAACAACAACCAACCCAACAACAACATCAACCATATCAATAATCGAATTAAAACGCATTCTAGCATGAATAGTATTACTTTCTTCATAATGCAATAACTTCCATTCTAACTTCACACTTTCAATCCAATATCGACGTTTTCATATTTGTCTACTAATTCACGGCCATTCAAATACAATTTGGACACATTTCTCATTATTCTACAAAATATACAAAATTTCCATCAAACCATAATTCATCCCAAACTTCTACAAATGCAACAAAACTACAAAATTGTATTGCCTCCTTCCAAGTTCATTAACCATAACACTAATTCACATTCTAAAATCTTACTTTCACAATTTTATAAAAACTATATAAAAATCATATAATTCCCCATAACAATCCGCAACCATTTTCAATGCCAACTCAACTCGTTAAACATTCATTTACGTCGTAAATGCCACAACAACACAACTAACAAACCATATGGACTTCAAATCATTTTCCTTTCCTTGTCTATACCACACGGCCACACACATATATGCACACACCCACACGGCCATGCACACACACACCATAATTTCATGATTTTCATGCACTTTTAATCACCATAGCACATATACTTCTTCCATAACATAAAGGGATGAAATTCTTACCTCTTTCTTCAAAGTTCCACTTGCCACCAAAGTCACCTTCTTGCCACAATATTTATGTCATCTTGAAGAGGATCTTGAGCTTAATAAGAATACAAGAGAATTACAATTTTTGGACCAAGATTGAAGGCTTGGAATTTTTTTTTCTTTTCTTTTTTTTCTTTTTTTTTCTCTCTTGGCCGTTTTTTCTCTCTTTTTTTTTTGCTCTTGTTTTCTTGATTTTTCTTGAAGTTTCTACATGAACTTGTCTTACTTATATAAGAAATCACATGACTAATTTTCATGGGCTTGGGCCAAGGCACATGGCCGGCCACCCCTTGATTTTGGGCCTCATTTTCTCTTTTTATTTTGAGCCCAATTACATTATGGATCATATTTTAAAAATTCCGAAACTAATTTCCAAAATTCCAATTTTGCCCTTGGCCTTCTCCGTATTTTCCGCACCATATGTTTTCATAATTAACACACACATACTAAGTAATCAAAATATGACCTTATTCTTACAAGTCAAAATCTTTTCGAATTTCCGAATGTGCAAAAACACGGGATATAACATCCTCCCCCCTTTAGAACATTCGTCCTCGAATGTTGAATCGTCGCGTGGGGAAACATGATAAGTTCGGGGAGGTCCCTTGCCAACTACATACTCGTATTTATAGAGCGCTTGTAAGGGCATTCATTTCCGAACTCTTCTTCCTTATCCTTGTCCGATGTTACCATATTAGGGTTGTTCGGAATCCTTATTAGTCTAGCGGCTCGTACAATCTCAAATAAGATATATGGCGAACAGAATCTTCATCAGAACCAGAAGATCAGACGGATGTCAGACGGAGTCATATCCGGAATCAGAAGTACAGAAGCATAGCATACGTTATATCAAGCAGATTCATAATCAGAGCCAGACGCACATGAGCATATCGGGCAAACCCATAATCAGAGTCAGATGTACTGAACTAGATCAGATAGGTCCGTAGTCAGAGTCAGACGTGTGGAAGTATGTCAGACAGATCCGTGATCGAGTCGGACGGACAGTAGTGTATCGGACAAATTTGTAATCGAGTCGGACGTACGGTATGTCGGACAAAAACGTATTCGGATTCGGAGATACGGAGGCATACTAGACGAGCCTTCATCAAAATCGGAGGTGCAGAAGTATGATATACGGAATCATGATCAGAGTCGGACCATTTTTTATTAACACTTCAGTGACTTACGAAAATTTCCCCCGTCAACGTTTCACCTTTCACTCTAATCTTTGTACCTTGAATTATTTCATCCAAGCATCCAATCGGCTATAGCAAATAAGTCTGTGTCTTTACGGAACTCTATTTACCCTGTACAATAGCCTTTAGACCCCTCTCTTACTTTCTTGTACCTATGCACATAACCTTTCCTTAATCCTTGCAATATCTCGTCCTTGCTCATTTTCTTTTCCAAGTATCGTCATTTATAACGTAATCGAGGTTCAATCCATTCCATAACATTTGTTTTCCACCTTCCGCTTTGTATCATGTTACTTGTTATAAAATAATTTAATCGCGACATTTGTCATCGGAACTCTCTCGATCAACCATATCCTTTTCATACACATACATATACGTTTACTACTCTATCTTACTTGCAAACGTCTCCAACTATTATTCAAATTTGCCCATATTTCCCGTAGCGGCATTACACTTTTTTTCTTTTCACCCATTTAGTTATCTCACTTACCTTACATCTTACTCCACACATTCATTTTTTTTTCCTTTAGGTTACCCCAAATTCATTTACATCTTATACTTACACTTGTGAAAATTTCCCGGGGGTCACCCATCCCGAAATTACTGCGGTTTCAAAGCACGCTTAACCTCGAAACTTTCATGCGTTTTGTTGCGTTATTGCTAATATAATTGCGTCGACTGCCCCACACGACCTTTGTCACTCAATTTAGGGCAGATTGGGGTCTTAGTAAATTTTCGGACAGTTCTCGTAGCGGGTCCCGCCCCGATCTAAACCATACAATTACCATATTGCCCTTCTGAATCTTCAATATTCACTTTCGTCTAGGGTTTCTAGATTTATACTGGTGGCGGGGACCCCTCAGTCGCCCTTGCCTTTAACCGGCGGGTCGGGTCCTCTTAATTTTTTCGTTCATCATTGAATAATATTTTACAGAAATCGTACACACATAGGAAATTCTAACAAACTTATATACTTATAAATGATCAATCGCGGGTCTAACCTGGGGAGCTGCCGTGAGAAGTATGTCCATCATCATCCTCGTCTGTCTGCCCCCTACCTACCTGGGCCCCGCTATTACCCGCATCTGAATCGGAGGAGTATAGATAACCAGACGATTCCTGGTTCACTGATGACCAGGACAAAGGACAGGAGTAGTCCGTAGCACTCTCCGAGGTGGCCGGGCTAACATGGTGCTCCATCACAGGAGCAGCTGGCATATCCCCGGAAGTCTCTTCCTCCGTTGTCCCGAAGCATGCTCTGATGGGTCTGTATCATAACTATCCTCCTCCGTGGAGGTAAGAGACTCTGGAGGAGTCATCGACGGATCCTCCGAGGGATCTGTATCATAGCTACCCTCCGTGGAATCCGCTGCTCTAGGGGTCAGAAACTCTGGAGGAGTCGTAGCTGGGTCCTCCGACGGATCTGTATCATAATCGCCCTCCGTGGGATCCTCCGAAGGGTCTGTCTCAATCGAGTGGCTGGGGCTATGCCTACTCGGTCCTGGTGACATCCTAGGGGCCTTCTTAGCATCCCCATCCCCATCGTCAGAAGCCGTCCACTTCATTCTTTATCAACCTACAATCACCCGGGAAGAGGATCGAAATAATTTTCCAAAATACTGACGCTGTTGCTCTTTTGGAGCCTCGCTGTAGACACAACAATTCGTTGGGAGGAACCATCCTAACAATACGGCTCTATCGCACGATCTAAGATCCAAAGAAAGGGAAACATCCTAAATGTCCTGTAGCCTCCTGTTTATAGATGTGGTGCACAACACACCGATAAACAAGACTCTACGAGACACGGCCTGTAGACATTCCGAGGACAAAGTGCTCTGATACCACTTTTGTCACGACCCGGCCCGTGGGCCGTGGCGGTGCCCTACCTAGGCACCCAAACAAACTTACGAACCGGATTGTCATATTAGGGCATATCCGGTTAGATATTATTCGTACCGTGGCGATAGCGGACATCACACACAAATGCGAAGCGAATGCTATCCTAAGCGGTCGCCCGTGCGAATCATCATATCAAAATCAAAGCTGGCGGAATGCATATCGCCCAGACATACACATACATACAAACATGTGGGCCACATCGGCCATTGTAGCATACGGGGCCGCTTAAGGACGCAAATCAGAATCATATACAAACAAACCGGACCCATGACCCACAAATATGACTACAGGCCTCTACAAACAAACAGAACATACGAACATATGACGGGACAGGGCCCCGCCGTACCCGAACAGTCACAAATGTACAGAATATACATAGCAAAACATATATACCAAAATATGGGCTCCGGATCGAGGGGAGCACTCCAAAGTAGCAGAATGGGTAGCCTAAACCGGAGGATCACCCAACCGAGCGTCTGTACCTGCGGGCATGAAACGCGATTTCCCCCGAAGAAAGGGGTCGTACGAAAGAAGTGCGAGTATGTAAAGCAGAAGGTACAGTAATCCAAATCATGACGGGAGTCGGAAGATACAAAACAAATACGAAGTAACCGATCAAACCCGTGCGGAATGCAAATATACAAAATGCAAATAAAAGTCATGCATAGGGCTCGGGAACGTGGTCACCCCCCGACGGCGGTGCCACAACACATCATACTCCGAAGTTTTCAAATCTCCGTACATCTCCGAACACATCATAACATCACACACATCAAATCATCAGAATATATCAGATGCCATATCACATCATAACACCATAAACGGTAACCGGCCCTATGGCGAGGTCTCAGAAACCGTAACACATCATACTGCCGAATATGTCATAATGCGCACGATCACAGAACCGGCCCGGGTACCGGCGAACGAAATCATAATCATTGGCACGAGCAGAGTAGTGCAGAAACCATATGCATATCAAAAGTAAGTTCCAGGACTCGACACATAATTTCATATACGAACTCATTAGGATCAGAAGGCTCAAAATGAGTATCGAGTCAATCGGAACTAATATACAAAAGTCGCGGACTTTTACGTTATCAATTTTTTTTGAAAAAAAATACATCGTAGGTCATTCTCTGAAAGTTTAGTGTCATTCATAGTGAAGAACGTTCAAATAACATTATAGGGCATTTCAAACGGACCTTAGAGTCATAGGCAAACATTTTCCTTTCATATCGTACGAAAATGAATCAAACAAATCAAATAAGGGAAGTCTCGGGACTTGCGGGCCCACCTCGGGTCAAGTCGAGGCGGCGGACATAAATTACAAACATTAGGATCCATAAGGTTATTCATAAGAGTTTCGAAGCGATTCGGATACATTTGCGGAAGTTACAAAGGTTTAAGCATTCTTTTAGCCAAATATAAGGATTATAGTTCAATTGCTTATTTGAATGAATAGTATAAAATCAAACTCGGATTTCCAAGAGCAGAATTATCCCCGAGGTTCCGATCTTAACCTAGTATGACTAGGACATGCCAAATGAAGAAAAGGTAGGCTTTACATACCTTGCACACACCTTATGCTCGCTTAAACTCAAATCCCGTTTGCTTCAGAATCTACAATTGGTCAAAGTTACCAAACATAAGTCATATGCCTTTGAAAGTTTATTCTTAGCCCTTATTTATCTACAACAATTTGGGCAGCATCTCCCCTATAAATCCAACATCCCCGAGAATTAAACTCGGCCAAAATAACAACAACCAACCCAACAACAACATCAACCACATCAATAATCGAATTAAAACGCATTCTAGCATGAATAGTATTACTTTCTTCATAATGCAATAACTTCCATTCTAACTTCACACTTTCAATCCAATATCGACGTTTTCATATTTGTCTACTAATTCACGACCATTCAAATACAATTTGGACACATTTCTCATTATTCTACAAAATATACAAAATTTCCATCAAACCATAATTCATCCCAAACTTCTACAAATGCAACAAAACTACAAAATTGTATTGCCTCCTTCCAAGTTCATTAACCATAACACTAATTCACATTCTAAAATCTTACTTTCACAATTTTATAAAAACTATATAAAAATCATATAATTCCCCATAACAATCCGCAACCATTTTCAATGCCAACTCAACTCGTTAAACATTCATTTACGTCGTAAATGCCACAACAACACAACTAACAAACCATATGGACTTCAAATCATTTTCCTTTCCTTGTCTATACCACACGGCCACACACATATATGCACACACCCACACGGCCATGCACACACACACCATAATTTCATGATTTTCATGCACTTTTAATCACCATAGCACATATACTTCTTCCATAACATAAAGGGATGAAATTCTTACCTCTTTCTTCAAAGTTCCACTTGCCACCAAAGTCACCTTCTTGCCACAATATTTATGTCATCTTGAAGAGGATCTCGAGCTTAATAAGAATACAAGAGAATTACAATTTTTGGACCAAGATTGAAGGCTTGGAAAAAAAAATTTCTTTTATTTTCTCTTTTTTTTTTTCTTCTTGGCCGTTTTTCTCTCTTCTTATTTTTCCTTGTTTTATTTTTCTTGAAATTTCTTGAACTTGTCTCACTTATATAAGAAATCACATGACTAATTTTCATGGGTTGGGACAAGGCACATGGCCGGCCACCCCTTGATTTTGGGCCTCATTTTCTCTTATTTATTTTGAGCCCAATTCATCATGGATCCTATTTTAAAAATTTCCGGAACTAATTTCCAAAATTCCAAACTTGCCCTTAGGCCTTCTCCGATGTTTCCACATCCATATTTCCACAATTAACATCATACACACCCAACGATATCAAAATATGACCTTATTCTTACAAGTCGCCATCTTTTCCAAGTTTCCCGAATGTACAAAAACACGGGATATAACAATAACATCAAAGACAACCATATCTAGCTCAATCAAATCTACCATAGTATGACGATCACAAAATGTAACTACACAATCTCTATATACCCATCGGCATATCACTGGTTCACCAGCCGGTGTAGACACCTTAAAAGTTTTAATCGACTCGAGTTCCACCCCAAATGGACTAGCGACAAAAGGAGTAACATACAATAATGCAGAACCTAGATTAATTAATACATATACATCATGAGAAGACACTGATAATATTCCTGTGACAACTAAGGCGAAGACTCAAGATCCTGTCGACCAGCCAATGCGTAAATACAGTTTTGAGGATCGCTCGAGCTGGATGCTCCCCCTCTACCTCTACCGCGGCCTGCTGATGTCTGGGAGCTTTGCCTCGGAGGGCGTACAGATGATGACGAACCAACTACTGATCCTGTGGGTTGAACTATACCTCTACCACCTCTCGATGAACGCTCACGCATAATATGACCTGGCTGACCGTAGGCCTAGCAAACATCTGAACCCAAATGGTACTGTTCGCTGTGTAGCTTACCACACTGAGCACATCGTGGTAAAGGTGGCCTCATCTTGCCTAAAACACCTCTATACGGAGATCCTAAGGCTCTGGAACCCTGATCTGGTCCTGAATAAGAAGATCAATCAAATCTCTGACCTTCAAATCGCAGAGGTACACTAGCCGCTGAATGGCCTGAGTACCACTGCCTCTGACCCCCTCTGAACTGACTAACAGCACCAGCAGATCTAGCTCTTTTGCTATAACCCCTATCATGCTCGACCAACCACTGCTGTTGACGCTCCTCAAGATTGTGAGTGTGTGCCTCAATGCTAGAAATACCCATACCTGTCTGAAGCGAGGCAGTCAAGCAGTCATCAATCAAATGTTGTCCCAATCCGCTCACAAATCGGTAAACACGATCTCCCATGTCAGCTATCATAGCTGAAGCTGTTATATCCCGTATTTTGTGCATTGGGACATTTCGAGCTAACTACGATAAGTTAAGGACAAGACTATTCCGGGGTACGAGGTTGAGACTTTTGACCTTCGATTTTTTTTAAGGCATAAGTTGCTTACAATTTTATGGGCATGGAATATTAAGGAAAATTTGGGGTTAAAAGTGAATTATGGAAAACTATTATTTCATGAAATAATGCCAAGGTGGCCGTGTGGCACATAAGTGGGGTACCACCCATGGCTTGGCCAAATTAAATTCATCCAAGCCATGTGTGGGCCATGGGACATTTGGATGAATTATATATGTGAACAAGTGATGACTAACAAGTCATAATATTCATCTCTCAACTTAGAAGCTTGAGAAACATGAAGAAAAAGGGGAACCATATTCGGCCATAGTTGGCCGAATTCATGTCCATGGAAATTGATCAAAAATATATATTTTCTTCTAGCTTTTCAACCAATTGGAAGGTCCTAATCAACGTGGAGTAGTTGTTGGAGAAATCAAACCATTCGTTCTTGCAAGGCACAACCCTAGCCAAGTTGAAGAACTAAGTGGAAAAGGTAAGGTTTAATCTTCTTTTCATATGTTATGGATGGTTTATGCATGTTGTAGTGGGTGGAAAAGGATGAAATTCATGTTGAAGTTGGACCGTGTAGGTGTTGTGTGTGTTGGAGTGATGAAC